>NC_068328.1:6363636-6666666 GCF_000147395.1 Oryza glaberrima
TCCATTTCTCTCCCCACTTTGCCCCTCGTGTTGGCGAAATCTCAATTTCTCGGAGCAAAAAAGTAAGATCTCATCAAATCCTCCCCACCTATTTATTAGAAAAAAAATTGTGCCATCAATCGCCATCTTCTTTGCTCACCATTCCGGAAGCTAGAAAAGGTTCGGTAACTCCGCACGAATGAGTAACCTGCATCCGTAAAAACGACGCAGAATTTCGTCCTACCACTTCGCTGAACTGACTAAAGTATTCTAGTGCAGTACGCTAATTCGAGGAACAAAGAATCACAACGAAAGTGAAGCCATTGTTCCACTATTCCAAAACCGAACTAAGCTAACCAGTTAATAAGCATCCAGCGAGCGAACCATGATCTGAAGATGATTCGGTGATACCATTTCATCTATCTATCTACCAACAAAATGCAAAAACGAAATCAAAACTTTCACCGCGATAAGAAACAACAAGGTAGCATGTCAATGATGTACAAGAAGCAACGAATCACTGGCACAATTCGCAGGAGACAGCTTGAGTGAGAAAGAAGCGCTCTAGCGCGGAAAGAACTTACTTGCCAAGTGGAAGAGGAGCGCTTGCAGCAGCCCAGAGATGACAGCAGCATCCAGCCACCTCCTCGCCCCCATGCCACCACTGCCAGCCAAGCTACTAGCAACAAGAATCCTACTGCTTGATGCAATCTCGCCGCAGCTTCTCAGATGTTCGAGTCCAATTATGGCTACTACTTGGGATCAGTGAAATGGTCGAAGACTCAAAGGAGCTCGAGTGGCAAACTGGCAATGGGAGAGGCAAAGAAGAAGACAAGGAGGAAAGAGGCCAGGAAGGAGGAGGAGGAGGCGAGTCGTCGATGCAGTCTTTGGCCCCCTTGCTTGCTGCGTAAAATAAGAGGAGAGAAAGCGGCGGGGCGCGAGGTGACACCGTGGGGACGGCAGCACAGGACAGGGACGACGACGACGACAAGGGTTGTGTGCGGGAGAAGCCGCGGTCACCGTCGCCTCGCCTCCTTTCTCGCGGTGCCTGCCTCTGACCGCACGTCTACACGCGCGGCGCGGCCCGCCAATGCGTTTTTTCCCCTCTCCTTTGGTGCGTCAACTCGCCGAGAAATACAGCCCCGGCATATAAGAGGAAAAAGCGAAACGGTAGTATTTACAAATGAAAAATAATTTGTAAATAAACTTTTATATACGTGTTCTTAACGATCTAAAAGCAAAGACTAAAAAATAAGCAACAATAAAAAAAATCCCAAAATAAACTCTAAATTTAAAGTTAAAAATTTAAATTTTAGTTGATAAGCACAAGCATAAAGATGATGGTGATAAGCAGGTGAGCCATAAGACTTGTTTAGAGGAGATTCTGATAGCTACAATTTTTTTTAAATCATCGCATAACATAATTTTCTCTAGACCGTCTAAATTTTCACTTAGACTTTTAGAATTTATAGTTGTAGAAAAAAAATAAAATAGAAGATAGAAGCTAGAGAACCCATTTTTTTCTCACCAGTTAGTTTAATCATAAGCTTTAAGAATAAAACCGCAGTGTGGATCGGCACGGCGAATAGCGGCTTTGATCAGGGAAGGGAACGGAGGCAATACATCGTTCTCGGTTCTCGGGTGTACTTGCTTCTATCTTTTTCGTGAACGTGTAAAAAATGTGCATGTCAATATATCATCACGAGGATGGCCCGTGACGAGTATGTGGCTGTGCGGTTGTGCCGTGAGCCTGACTCGCGAGAGCAGATCAGCGTCGTACCTGGAATTTTGGTTTCGGGAGGTGATGGGATTTTGCTGTCTGTCAACAATCTGTCATGGACGTTAAGCAGGATTGCATGAGCGAGCGAGTGGCGAATATGGGCGAGTCGTGTTGTGGCGCGGAAACAGCCACACGGGTGGTTATCGTCGTAATTAATGGGTATACTAATCACCGGTGCTCATCTCCAATTATTAAGCCGCTGGCGCTCGCTGAGTGAGGTAAAGCGATTCCATATGCCATAATGCCACCCGGATCGTGATGGGGATGATGGCAAATATGGGAAGAAAACAGCGTTTCACCTCTTGTTCATCATTGCCCCGGTTAATTGCAGTAGTATGCACAAGAAGCTTTGACCTGTGCTGCTGACAACCTCGTATGAGTGCGAATGCTCTCCTCCTCGTCGGTGGTTACTGGCCCGTTGCTCTATCACAAGTTCACAACTCACAAATTAAACACACCATCGTCCACAAGGCAGAGCAAGGCTACCAGGCCACCGTGTCCACGCGCGGCTGGGTCCCCTTTGTCACGGACGCCCGCGGTACCCACGGCCCACGGCCACGGGGGATCGGCTGCCTGGCCATGGTGGACTTGGGCGTCCTCGACTTCGGCTGAGTTAAGTGACAGTGTCTGTGAAGAGCATCTTTTCCATCCTTGAAAAGGTAACATGAGGTACCAATCTAATCTAACCATTGATTTAGCAGGGATATGATCAGTCTAACAAAAACAGATATCCTCTCTTCGTCGTCCCTGCCCATCCGTCGCCGCCGTGCATCCAGCCCGCCGCTATCCCCCTCGAGCTAGCCACCACGCCGCTGCTGTCCCGACGTTTTTTTCTCTCGTGAAACAGGAAATGACAGAGATTCCCTCCCACCCATAGTACCACTTCAATGAGAAGGTACGGTACCATGAGGTACGGACGATTTCTGACCGTTGGATGATGCCAGATCAATTATCAGAATTTGGTACTGCATAACCTCAATAACAGTAAAAAAACCTCTTCTGTGAAATTTTCGGGGACATGGGCAATTGGCCAAATGGCTGGCTGGATGACTGAAGCCGGACCGAGTAGGTCTCTGTCCGTTCTCCGAGCCTGCGTTGACGTGTTGCGTGGCTGTAGCTGTAGTTTAGGCGATCTGTTTGCTCGGATTATCGAGATGGCAAAATGGGAACCATGGTCAGGCCAGAGTCGGCGTGTCTCGCGGCAGCATCCGAAAATATAGAGCACTTCAAGCACTACTGGAGAAATGATCTTTACCGGGTCGAGGAAAAATCATAATTATTCCGGTTTATAAGTTCAATGGGAAGATTTTATCTATCAACCGGGACTAAAGATGGCGTTGGACGACACGTGGCTGCGCCATCTTTAGTCCTGGTTGGTGTTTTGTCCCAGTTATTTTAACCGGGAGTAAAGATGGGTATCTTTAGTCCCGGATTCGCCGTCAGTTTCCAACCGGCGTTAAAGATGGGTTCCAGCAGCGAAGGCAAACTAGGCAAAGTGTGTACTATGGAGTGATCACACGCGCAAATAGCAAGTGTGTGGATATGTGATTCACGTTTATACGTAAGTAATTTAAGCATTACGCGCTGACATCCCATGTGTAGGTATGTATATATATACTCAGGGTAGGCGACTACAGACAGAAACTGTCAGGGGCAATGTACAAGTTGTAAATAGACACATGTGGTTCATGATGGCTGAGGGTTTTGTTTCCTAAATAAAATAGGGAGCTGAGAACTGTTTGTATCGGGCTAATAAGAGCATCTTCAACAGTCTCTACATCTCACTCTTCAAGTTAAATTTTAATAATTCTAATAAAAAAAAACATGCTCCAACAACCTCTCCAACCGGATGGCTAAGCCATCCGACTGACCAAAACCCTTCCTCCACTAGCCAAATTTGGCCACTCTATTTGGCTGACCAATGGTGGGCCCCACACATCCAGTCTTCTCTATCCCCACACGGCAACCAATGAGGAGGCACAAGAGGAGCATGAGGAGGAGGCATGGGGAGGAGCTCGAGCACGGCAGCCGCCGGACCCCGCTCGCCGCGACCGCCGACCTCCACGCTCGCCGTCGTCATCGTGTCGCGCGTGCCTATATCTCGTCGTCGCCGCCTTCCACCTCTCGCGCACCTGGATCTCGTCGGCGCCACCTTCCACCTCGCCGCGCCTGGATCTCGTCGTCGTTACCATACACCTCGCGCGTGCCCGGATATCTCATCGTTGTCGGCTCTCGCCCGCCCGGATCCTCATCGTTGTTGCCTCCTGCCTCATGCGGGCGAATCCCCGTCGCCGTCGCCTCCCGCCTCACGTGCGCTGGCGTCCTCGCTTCAGAGAGGGCCAATAAGGAGCTCGAGGATGGGCCGATGGGGTTGCCCTAGCGGGAAAAGAGGAAGCAGGGAAGAAAAGAGGAAGAAGGGCGGTGGAGGCTGACATGTGGGTCCCATTGTCATAGACTCAGGATGAAAAGTACAAATGGAGAGTCTATTGGAGCGAGGAACTAGTTTGACTTGCTAAATCAGATAAAAAGTTGGCTATATGGGTGTTTGGAGAGCCGGATTTTAGTAGTCTGTTGGAGATGCTATAAGGTCGACAGGTCGTTCATCAAGTCTTGCACCCAATGTTCATGTGAATTCAGTCAAAAATGTGTACTCACAAGTCACAACGTGCTATCGGAAGGCATTAGTGTATCCTCTGAAACTGCGTAGTACGTACTCTCGTGCAAGCAATCATGCATAGCATAGTGTTTTCAGGTGTAGGTGAAGTAAAGGAGTAAAGGACTCATTCTCATGCTAATACAAAGATCGTCAGACCTCTCGAAATTAGATCACATTTATAGAAAAAACTACAACGACATCTACAATCTCAAATTAGTTTCATCAAAATTCACCATAACATAAAGTATATCTTGATGGTGTATTTTATTTGGTATTATTGATATTAATTATTTTTCTATTAACTTGTTCAAAGTTAAAGAACTTTGACTAAAAATAAAATCCAAACACCTTATAATACGAAATCAAAGGAGTATTTTTCAGCTACTTCAACGTACGGATTATTAACATGGATCATTTGCTCCATAACTCTAAAGATATGTTTCCTTAGAAACCTTCTTCTATTGCATTGTTTAGATCATTTATTTTAACCTATTTTTAGGTCTTTTTTCTCAAGACATTTGATTTCTTCCTATAATCAAATACGCAAAATCTATTTCGTGAGGCATCTCGATTTAGACTTAACGAGCGACGCAGACAATTGCGTGAGAAGTACTAGTAGCGTTACAGACTTGCATGCAAGTAGTTTTTGCTATTAGGTTGTCCATATTTTTTTTTCTTCTTATGAAATTTTCTCTTAAATTACTTATCCGATCTATAATCCGATTACACCGTTGTGTTCATAACAATTAAATCTTTACAACAAGATCTCACATGATTATATTTTGATGAAAAATCACAAATTACTTTTATGATATGTCTAAATTACTTTTAGATTTCACTAAGTTACTTCTTAGACATACAAAAGTAAATTCAGTAAAGCCTAGAAGTAATTTACATATATTATAGAAGTAACTTAGAACAAAACGAATGTAACTTTGGCATGTCATTTCAAGTAAATCCGTTGTAGAGATAAAAACATGACTCTATCTAGAAATTAAATTAATCAGCACAAATTATGGAATTAACTAAAAACAATAATAAAAAAACAATAATAAAAGTAATCACCTCAGAGCATTATGAATGTATAGGAAGTATTTTAATCAAATTTAAAAGTAACTTATATATATGATAATTTGTTCAATGAAAAAAGGTATTAATTAAAGTTACTTTCTTTTTGTTATAAGTTACTTTTATAATATATGTAAATTACTTTAAAGCTTTACTGAATTTACTTTTGTATGTCTAAGAAGTAACTTAGTGAAATCTAAAAGTAATTTAGACATATCATAAAAGTAATTTGTGATTTTTTATCAAAATATAATCATGTGAGATCTTGTTGTAAAGATTTAATTGTTACGAACACAACGATGTAATCGGATCGTAGATCGGATGAGTAGTTTAAGAGAAAATTGTATTTAAAATATAGGTGGATGGTGTCTCTTATAGATGGAGTGGTAGACAAACCAGCTACCACTAGTTGTGTAGTCACGTCCAATCAAATAGATAATCCGCTAAAATAATGTAGTAGTAATCAAATAGACCAAAATCGTATATCTCCTATTCATGGCCCGAGCTTGTGAGTTGTGACTACGAGTATGTTCACTTTGATATCATTTTCAACCATATTTTTTTTGGCAAAGTTACAAAAAAAATATCTACGTTTAGTTTGTTACCAAATTTGGTCAATACATAAGAAATCCTGCCAAATTTTGGTAATATTGCCATCTTACTAAAATTTTGGCATTGCCAGAACTTTGTAAGGTTTATTTTGGCTACAATCTGAACGGGCTCTACATGTCCATACACCTGAACAAATTTTCACCATGCTAGGATCTTTGTGGGCTAAAATAGTCTAGGGTGGTCTGGGCCGTAGGCCTTAGCCCAAGCTCTAATCTATCCGCATCTATCTCTCTCCTATATTGTCAAACATACCGTTCTTAACAATTCGTCCATGCTAAATTTGGAGATTTTACTTGCAAGATCGTATATGTAACTTACGATGTTGAAAACAATTGTGATGATCGGTCATCACAAACAATTTATATGACGACAAGTCTATAAGACATTGTTGATGGTTTAGAAATGGTTCCACGTACAAAGGCTAACATGTAAAGAGACACACATTTGTGTGTAAATCTGACTTTTCAACAAATATGTGCACTTGTTCATTGTTCAAAATATATTCCATGTGCCCACAGAAAGTTCACATTTACCCCCAACAGTCACTGATGCAATCCTAGCCGTTGATCTCCGATCCTGTGGTGCTGCGAGCACAGCACAGTAGAACTGTGGAACGAACGAACACGAACGATGCCGAGAATCACCGAGTCCTCTTCCTCCTCCAATACCTCTTCTTCCCCTTCGTGGCTTCGTCCTTTCCCTCTTGTTCTTCTCTTCCCTCCGCCAATTCCAGGCAGTTCTAGCAAAAAGGTGCCTCGGATGAATCGGGGGCTCCAGTAGGGAGAGGAGATGATCACTCGAGCGAAGCTGGTGGAGCAGCTGAGAGAGCACCAGATCCGGTCGGCGCAGTCCTACTCCGCCGCCCTCGCCGTCTTCTCGCCCAGTCCTCACATCGCCTCCAGGTAAAGGTCCCTCATCTTCTTGTTCCTGCTAAGATCTGATGCGACGCTGCTACAAACATGATGCGGTTAGGGCTTTTAGTTGGATTGCCCTGATTTTGGTGGTCTCCCTAGATTCAGTGTAATGATCAAAATCAGATTCGTCTCCCTAGATTCAGTGTAATGGTCTCCCTAGATTGGCTTATTCTTTGTTTTGCTTCCTTGATCATATGGGTATTGGATGATCTGTGTGAATAGTGGCAGCATTTTGTTTTTTGGTTAATTTCTGGTTGTAGCAGTGCACAACAAGAAGGGATTTTAGTCTCCTTTATTTGGGACTAAGTATGTGATATGGTTTGAGTAGGTAGAAATTCACAGTATGATATTAATAACTTCATGACTAATTATTAGCTGTGCACTCAATTGACGGTGCAATGTCTTGTGAAAATTAGAATTTCGAGGTCTCTACTAAGAGATCTTTTTTGACTTTTGTTTGAGACTAGGATTGTTAAAAAGCTCGGCCATACAATATCTATTCGATGGCAAGGTGTTGGATATATGATCTGAAGGGGCTCTAAGATAAGGCCCTCTTCTGTTTGTATGTGGGTGCTACTCAGCAATAGTCAAGACAATAGCATAGCTGTTGTGTTTTATTAGTATATTTGGATAAAACAACTTAATTATGCAACTTTTCATCTATTCCCATGATCATAGTCAACGGAGTACTAGAACAAACAACTGCATTCATGAATAATGATGCAAGCTATGGTGTCTTCACTTTTGTCAGTAGCTGAATACAACAATTTGTGAAGGAACTAAGGAAAAGAAAGGGGAACTGAATACTGTCAGCTAGTTGTAGTTTCCTATACCTGAGCAAAACTCATGCCTGCAGTGCATCGAGACTGTTTCATTTAAGCAACCTGGTGTTGGTCCAGGTTTGACAAAACTACCCAAAGCAATAGTGTTTGGTTGCTAACAGGCCTCACACTTAGTCACTTAAGAACCTGTCCTATCCCTAAACCTGGTCAAGCCCTGCCAACTTGCCAAGCCCACCTACCTTGGCCAGGCCAACCTCAGTTTGCTCAAGTTTAATTTTTACAACTTATCCAGTTATCCCTAGACTCAGGAATATGCCTAGCAAGTGGCAAGCACTGCATAAGTTTAGCACTTTATCCATTATATGCACTGCAGTGTAATGGAGAGGTGGCTAAGATGATATGGGATGTCCTCATGTCCATGTATGTAACCCATGTTTTAAGTTTGTTGATCACACCAATTCATGGCTTGCCATTTCATGCTTCAAGAGACTTGGATTGTCTGCATGGCATGGCGTGCCAGTTGGAAGGCTTATATGACAGCCAATGGCTAATTGATGGATTAATAAAGTGAATCTCATTGTCTGTTTAGGGCCTGTCCGAAAATAAATTATAGTTGAAGGAGCTAAGCAGGAATAAATAGGTCACTACAACTGATGCGAATAGACAGGCTTGGTCCAGTTGGTACTTAGTAGTAACATTTCTATTAAAGAAAAGGTTGGCCATTTATTTTTTTCTGTTTTTTTGTTTGTTCTATTTTTTGGTTTAGTTTTCATTGGCTAAACCATCATATTTCTTTAGTACTACAAAAAGAACGACTCACGATTTTCCAAAGTTCAACATCAAGTCCATCACTTGAGTTGTGGCCTTACAAACAATATACCATAAGATAAACCTGCGACCTTGAAGAACCTTTAAAAAATGGTGCTTTGTGTTAGGGTTTAGGACTTATGATGAAAAGTTCATAGTAGAGATAGTATGTTTATGTTTATAATTTTGAACAGAGTCTTTTTTACCCACTATTTGTTACATCTATTATCTATTATGCCAGAAACTTGCTTTTATTTATCTTGCAAGATGGGCAGCTTCCCTTTCTCATACAAAGAGGCAGTCATGAAAATGTTGCAGTGAATATTTGAATTTAGCTGTAATGCTTTATACATGCTTCTGCATAAATGTGTATATAAAATATAGTGGATGCCAGACTTATAGGAGCAAGCGAATGTTGCTTTAAACTGTTTTCACGAACACTTTACTGTGTAGTCTACAGTGTTCTGTAAACGGGTCTACTAGGCTGTTTATTAGGCTACATAAAGGGAACTGATGCTCATAACTGTCGGGTTGCCAGTGAGACTACAGTCCAGCTAAGCCATATTAACACTACTAGGTAGGTGACCAATACGAGGAAGGTGACTGAATGAAAACCGGTTACTGATTTTTAGAAACTAGGCAATCTACTTTGTTGTGTACTCTGTTTTCTGATTATATGTATTTACTTAATGTTGTCTAAGCAAAACCTATTGGCCAGTGAATCATCTTATATTTTCCATGCAGCATTGCTGTCATTTTATACATGACTGATGACACTTGTGGTACTGAATTAAGGCTTGTAACTGTCTTCAAAATATTTAGTTGTAGTGCTAACATAAACTATGCTTTGTGTTGGACCCCTACAAACCTATTTTGTTTGATTCCCTACAGTCTGCATCCAAAGTAATTGTAACTATTGAAACTAAAAGACAAATTGATAATGAATGCCTTCGATTTTCATTGCAACAGAGGATTTTCATTCTATCATAGAATTCACTATCCTGAATTGTACTACTTCCGCCCCGTAATATAAGGGATTTTGGAGACTTATATTATGGGACGGAGGGAGTATTATATTAGGCAATTTTGTGACATACTTAGCTTGTGCTGGAGTGAATAAAGGAAACATCGAGTTTATAGTGAACACAATGTGCTCATTTTTCCAATTGAATGCGATAGTCCTGAAATTGTTCATACCCTTTCTCAGAGTTAAGAACTAGCAAACTGAATGTAGCATGGTTAATGCAAATGAGCTCTTAGTATTTGCAATCTGGAAATCCTTGTTGATTTTTTAAAGTCTAAACTACTATATAGAAAGTATCTTGCTTGTCTATAATGAAACTGATAGAGGAAATACTATAGCTTGTGAAAATGAGCTTTAGGTAGGTATTCGCAACTGGAATTCCTAGGTGATTTTCATTTCGGTAGGCCGGTAGCACAATATATAATCTGTTGGTTGTTGCTATCCTGTTTCTGCTTCTGTTTTGACTTCTGAGGCCTTTGTAATTGCTCTTAAATCCATGATCCTTTATGTTGCAGGCGGGATCTCAAGGTTGCTCTCTTCTATGCTATCTTGTTTTGTTTTGTCATGGTGTCCTGCTATGTTGCCCTTTACTTGAGATGGTTCAGACTTTCAGCCATCTTTGTAGTTTTCGGAATTCTCCTTCCAGTAGGTCTCAAAATATCTAGGCATAGAAGGCTGAAGAGGAAAAGAGAAAGGAGATTGTTGTTACCTTTGTCCATGTGAATATATTTTTGATATCTTGTAACATTGTAGTAAAACCGCGCAACTGCAAATAGGAAATTGCCTGCTTTACTTAATTTACAGACAGTTCAACTTACACCCAAATGTCTGAATGTATTACCTATTCTGTTTTGGTGCATGCACATACATATGCACCAACACCCTTGTCTCAGTTTTTGCCCATCTTTTTCGAGCTTTGCCTTTGAAAGGTAATGCTACCGTTAGAAAATTTCTGATAGTGAATCTTTGGATATCTAAGCCTGTTTGTTGTGATTATGCTCACTAATGCATATGTGAAATAACTGGTCAATTGTCGGTCACTTGGAATTATGTTTTGTTCTGTGTCAAGTGATCTGCTTTCCCTGTTCTTAGCATATTATGTACTCCCTCTGTCCCATAATATAAAGGATTTTGACTTTTTGCTTACACTGTTTGACCAATCGTCTTATTCAAAAAAAAATTAGAATTATTTTTTTTTGACTTACTTTATTATCTAAAGTACTTTAAGCACAACTTTTTATTTTTTATATTTGCACAAATTTTTTGAATAAGACGAGTGGTCAAACAGTGCAAGTAAAAACTTAAAATCTCTTATATTATGGGACGGAGGGAGTAGTATGAATACGGACACCGTATGCTTCGGTTCTGTTTTCTTTTCGTCTGAAGATCCTGCTTCCCAAGTGTGTTGCAACCTGTGGTTCAAGTTCAACTAATGTGAGCCCATTTATGCATCTGTTGTCGGCCCAGCAGCCACTTTTTTGCACTTCCTGCGATGTTCTTAAATCCTTAATATACTTCCCAGATGCACTGCTTCTGCAGTACTGATTGCTGGCATCGTTCCTCGAGAGCTTGAGTGCCTTGTAAAAAAGGCAGAGGCACCACTGCACCAGGATAACTTACATTAGCTATCAGGCCAGAAACAGTTCAGTCCAAGCGCACTGTCTGGTTACCAGAGGGGATAAGGCCATCATCATTGTCCATGGTTCGGCAGAGGGCCACTGACACTGTGTTACTAGCTCCGAGCTTAGCTCTTGTCGGAGCAAAGCTCTGTGCCATGATCGGAACGTTCGATGCCGGTTGCCGGATGCGTTTATCCGCGGCGGGAGCAGCGGTTGCCATCTCGCCGATGCCGCTCTCCCACCAACCTCTACCCAGCGGCGCAAGCGCAACCCCTCCGGCGATATCGTGATCTCGTCTCGGTCTCGCCCGCGGCGCGATTGGTTTGCGCCGCGCGCGTCGCCACGTCGCCCGAGTTGGGAAACCGCCGTCGTTTTCCCGGAATCATTATCTTCGGTGGCGAGTTATACTAAACCTTATTATGGACCATGTCGAGGGCAAGCCAATGGCCGTAAGATCTTACCACAAGTGGATAGGTAGGTTTGCCATCCACCGAGGGGGGGAAGCACGGGGAGCCTGTCCATCCATCCAGCCGCAGCTCCGTCAGAAATGGACAGGAGCAAAATATCTGTCTCAAGCCCGAAGCGAGCACTCAAATTTTTCAGCACATGCTTTTGCAAAATTTTCTCTCGAGCCAGTGCCCAGTGCTTCCGTATTTGACCTGCTGCTTTTCGTGTGCGCTAGTCTTCCGGTAAGTAAGTAACCATGCCAATCTGGCACCCAAGCAGCAGCAAGTATATGTGTACTCCATTGCTTTGCACGCCCCCATTCTGCCACGCTTTTCATCGTTTGATGAATGAAACCACCTCGGCCGCTAGTAGATTACTGGTAGAGCAAAGTATAATAGAGGGCTATAAGAAGACTAAATACTGAGGTAGATGAGAGAGGAGAGGAGAAAGATAAGAAGCGGGTAAGTTTACAGCTGGCTTAGGCACAGGAACTAAGAAAATCCGTTAGATAGACTTGTGGACTATATATTTATAGTGAAATATTAACCGCTATATAAATAAGCTGAAAAATAGGCTATAAAGATCTATATAGTAAGCAATTGGCTGTAGTGCAAATATAGTTTGGACTTGGGCGTCGTCTAGTTGGGCGATGTGCCTACCCACCACCCACGCTTCCATCCCCATGGTGGGCCGAAAAGCGGCAGGACCCTTTCATCTTTTATCAGAAAGGCCTGCACCACGCAGAGCCACGTACGCTTCAGGGCGTTGCACGGGCGCCTCCTCCTAGGTTACCATATCCTCCCGGGCTCGTAATTTCCTCGCACAACAAACAACAAACAATATCAGTGTGTCATTGACCACCACCCAACCAGTGACCAATTGTGCCTTTCGCTGTCCGAAGAGCCCCTGCATTCGCGTGTTCTCTTCCTCATGAGTTGAAAGCTACCTTCTCCTATGCCGCGAAAATTAGCCAAAAGCAGGAGCTGAATTAGCCAAAAGCTGGAGCATATTGTGCCGCACGAGTGAGTGCCCAATGGAGATGCTAAGTTGCAGAATTAGGACCAGAGGGGGTCATGACAAGTGCCCGCACTGACTGATGGCATGGCTTTTTGAGGCCTGAGGTCGCTAGCCGCAGACGCAACTCGATCTGCACACTTCAGCTTGCACTAAAGTAAACTCGGCTAAGCTGCTTTTCTTCTAACCTGGTCACTTGTTGTGCACATTAACTATAAACTAATCGGATGGTAAGCTCATCGAGTTGCCCTTTGATCAAAAGAACCTATTTGTCTGTTGAGCAATCGACACATCCTTGTGCACTTGCATTAGCATTTTTGGGTAAAAAAGTATAGCCTGATCTATGGAGCCCTTCTTTTTTTCTTTTCTGATCAGCATCATCTTTGTTCATGCACATTCATCATGTCCTCGAGCGACATCACAACATCTTTCCCCGACACTTGCTATTCTATTTTCTCTTCCTCCTTTTTAACCTGTTGATAGTTGGCGCAGGATTGCCGACATGTCTTCTAGTAAAATCAGGTCAAATCACGGTTCAATCGCACAATTAGGTACGCATCTAGCAGAGCCTATATCCCGTTACTTGTTACTATATATATACTCCAATATATCAGACAAAGCTCCAGAAAAGCTGGTCAGCCTATACAGAGCTATAAATCACTTGCACAGTGATCACTGAATTCTTTTCGAGCATATATATCTCTTTTTAAATAGCTTTGATCAGACAGAATCCCAGAAAAGCTGTTCAGGCTACAAAGTTCTTAATTACTTGAACAGTGATTATTGAATTACTTTTTAGGTATTACTCTTTCTTTAAGTAGCTTTTGCTCGATTACACGATGTTTAATTTGGAAGCAAGATCTCTGTTCTTGTCTAGCTTCCTGATTGTTCTATATGCTAAAAGTATCACATATAGTTTATTGCTGCAAGGACGAAGTACCACTTGATCGATTCAGAGGAGCAGAATGGGGTTTGGTGGTCGTCAGAAATGATGCAAAGGTGTGTAGCCCATGCAATGCATGCCTCCTTTTCGGTCAAACTCTTTCCTTGGCCATCCCTGCGCATGGCACTGTGCAAACTTTCTCGATATCCATGCGTGCATGTACACAGTCCAAGCATAATCATATGCTGCAGTAGTCATACATGGGTCGTCCTGTGCTTGTAGTCCAAAATTTGTGTATGTGCATACCACGTGTATATGTATCTACACAGTACTACTACCGCAGCCGTCATATATAAATGAGTTGCACACACATTTGCACTTGCAAAACGGAGTACCGATAGAAAATTGGGTAGCAAATTAATAAAATACGGGAGTAGTCGTCGAAGCCGTGCCGGCAAATAGTCCAAGGCCACCGGCTGATCGATCTCGCCTGCCGATGTAACAGTGAACAGTGCCAAGGAACAAAATCAGTACCAGTAGCCCAGAGCCACTAGCATCTGAAACCGAGCGGCGGTTCTATTATCCAACAGTCGAACTGGCAGCGTCCCCAGCAGAATGAACGAAAAAGCCACACGTACGTCCGCCGGGTCGACGCGGCGAGGAGCGTGTGAGAGGAGCGATCGGGCACGCATGCAAACGCACGCGCACTGCTCCAAACACAGTGGCACTGTGCAGACGGGCCTGTGTGCATGCACCCAAATAATCCGATCGATCGATCGGCACACGTACACATCGATGGATCGCGAGCCCTTGGAACAGTGGGGTGCAGCTAGCTGTGCAGTCTTAATTGTCGATATAGCTAAGGCTTTGGACACCGATCGATCGAGATGGGCACACGCACACCCACTCTACTCTCAGCTTCGATGCGAGGGCCCCAATGCCAATGATAAGTGTGTGTATGTGTGCAGGTCAGGACCAGTAGCGCCTTGAAAGCCACCGCTGCGCCCGGGCATGCAGCCAGCTAATACGGCCGATGGACGATCGACCCCCCGGCGCCCCGCGAAGGATACGCAGAATCTCATGTCATCCGCACGCACGCGCACACAGGATCGATCCCCTCCGGAGGCCGCCCCCGCGTCGCTTTCCGCCGCGCGCGTCGGCTTCGGCGTGGCGGGGCCGGGCTTTTTTTTTCCCCTGTGTGTGGCTGTTCGATCCGCTCGTTGGAACGGAAGGAGATGAGGACGTCGTCGCGCGCGCGCGCGGTGTTCGCGGGGTGGGGGAATCTTTCTCTCGGCGCTTGCACCGCACGCCCTCGCGCGCGCGCGCGCGTTGGACCGACGGCCCACCGGAATGCTACTAGTAAAGTCTATCCATCTCCTAGTCCTACTACGCGGTCGCGGGGCGGGACTCGCCACCACACGTGCGCGCGGCGAGGGCGACGTGCATTTGGTGATGAGCCATACTACGCGACCGACGCATAGCGGCAACATAAACTACTGTTTCCCCCTTGCCCACCATGCACCCGCAACGTACTTGGGCTACCTGTAGCGAGCCCATCGGATCGGAGGATGCATGCATGATCCTATTTCATATTATAACTTGCTTGGCTTTTTTCAAAACTATTTAGGTTTAACTAAATTTATAGAAAATAGTTATACAAAATAGTTTTATTAAATTTAAAATTCAATATATTTTGATAATACATTTGTTTTTTATTAAAAAATAAACTCTATTAAATTTAAATAAATTTGATTAAAAAAGTTAAATGATTTATAGTATGAAACGGAATGGGTAGCTTATAATTGGGACTTAATTTTTCGTAGATGCGAGTTGTGTACTCGTGTTGAGTGTTGACACTAGAAACCGATTGATTTCTTTTTTTTTTCCCTCCTCCCATGCTAGGACTGAGCCAAGCCAACCACAATGTTGACGTGAGTTGGGTACTTCCCGGAAGAAAAAAGGGTACGGGGACTGTACAATGCTGTCCTAGTTCCTTGATATCGTACCGATCTCCCGACGACTCCTACCCTACACCTGCACGCACTGAGCTGTTCACACAAAATGCGTGCACTGTTACTACACCTTTTCTTTAAGCACGTGAGAACTCCCGTGAAGTTCATCACCGAAATGGCAGGTGAAACGC
Organism: Oryza glaberrima; assembly: GCF_000147395.1. Taxonomy (NCBI): domain Eukaryota; kingdom Viridiplantae; phylum Streptophyta; class Magnoliopsida; order Poales; family Poaceae; genus Oryza; species Oryza glaberrima. The sequence goes on from NC_068328.1 coordinate 6,379,365, forward strand.
GATCCTGTACAAGAGTTGCCGCCAGTCCATGGTGAGTTGGTGACCCGGCCGACTACGACTAGCTAGGCGTCATCAGCTGGCAGGGGGTGTACTGTACGTAGTCAGCTACGGGCAACCTGCTGCGAGATTCGCGAATAGTACTTTGCAATCTCTTGATGTCAATATGTGTGCATGTGCCCGGCGCATGGGGAAATCCGATTCGCACCATTTGCCGTCCTATGATCAGGCCTAGCTAGTTCCCCGGCCAACCGTTGACCACTGATCTGAGCATGTTACTACGTACTGTTCGCCATGAGAGAGCAAAACAGGAGGATACAAAGGCTAGCAACAACTCAACTGTTGGTGAGACCATTAACATGTCACGGTTTAATTTCTTTATATTAATTCTGAGTCTATTGGAAAAAAAAAGTTGGATTACCCCCTACTTTAATAAGAGTAGAAAATGGTACTGTGGGTTGGTGGGTGGGTTTACTTCCAGGTGACCAGGTATCCAAGCCACCAAATTAACTCTTTTTTCAGTCTCGCACGTGGCTGGAAGAAAATCCTGGCTAATAATTCGCTCAATTTTTTAAGACCTCATATAAATTATAACTTCATCCATTTCACAGCATTGTTGGAGGCAAATATTAATTTCTAGGGTTAGGATGACCAGGGTCGAGAAAAACTATAGCACCGCACAAATCTAATTAAGATACTATTTGGCACATACTTTTCGAGAAGTTCCATCATTTCATTTACAGCTAATTATATGTCGTAACGCTTATTAACAACTAAATTGTTTAAACTTTCATACATATGTTCTTTGTAACTTAAAAGACAATATTGGAAAATAAACTACAATGAAAAAACATCAAAATCAACTCTAAAATTAAGTTTAAATTTTAAATTTTGCTTGCGACTTATAAACTGAAGAGCAAACAATTGAGCTATTAAATTTCATCGCCCTTTTTTTTTTTGCGGGGCATCGCCCCTATTTCAAAACAAATCAGAATAATTAAATTTCTGAGAGTTCCAAAAGAAGCCTTAAGTCATTACTGACTATACAAGACGTTTTCCCATCTCCATACTCCGTGTATGGTCGTTATTGGTTGACTGTTTTTTTTTATTGGCATATTTTATCGCATGATGTGCTTTTTAAAATCAAATTCCAAGCTGTTACAATTTGCCAGCTAGATGGAAGCTTAATACTCTTACCGCCCTGAGCCCTAGCTCCAGGTCTCTCATTGTCTCGCATTACTTTTCTCTGGCTTTAATGGCAAAATAATCACTAGAAGAGACTAGAGTAGCCTGTCACATAATTATAGTGAAGCATAATTAATAACACAATTATCAGTCTCATTCAACAAAATATCACTCATTTAATATGGCCAAAAAGTTTTCTTAGCGCCCACCTCACCAAGAATGCGTTTTCCGCTCTTTCAAGGAAATTTCTCGTGCATCCTTGAAATTTCATCCAATTTCTTCTATATCCTAACGTTTCACTCTATCTTTTTATACGTATGAGTTTCTACATTAATTCCCTACACGTCTGTTTCATTAGTTTTTTTTTATTTTGAGTAACCATCCATTTCATCAATTTTTATGTTGACTGAACTGTCACGTGTACGCCACGTAGTATCAAAATCGCTCTGGAGTCTGTTTGGAGGGTAATTCGTCTGGTATAAAAAGTTGAGAGTGAAGAATATCCGTTTTAAATTGAAGGGGTAATTCGTACCGTTAGGGGGGTAATTTATTTTTTTCCCCTATATTATATCCATTTCCGAGACATATGACTCAAAATAGTTTAGGAGAAAAACTCAGATACATATTACGTCAACGGTTGGAAACTCACTACTAGGCTCGACACCGACACGCACCATAGGAACAGTTAACAAACAACAAAAGCTCCAACACTGCGTACGCTTCAGGGCAATCCTAGCTCGATCGGCCAACCGTGTGCACGCCAAAAATGTAGGAGTATTAGTGGTGTTTTTCGTAACATCACCCTTAATATGTACCCTAACATGGCTGAGCTCACAGTTTTAGAACTCGATGGTGCTCCACCTGCCCACGTAAAGTAATTAAGCCCCTCGAATTGAATAGTCGATCGATATATACCTCATACATATGCCCATCGGAGCGAGACAACGCTACAAGGGTAGCCCCATCCCTGCGTACATACTATAGATTCTGAAGCAGGGGTTGAGCCAGGTATGCGCTACTGTTTTTCGGCCAAAGGAAGAGAAAAAGAAACAGTATCCATCTCAAAATCGAAGCGTTTGGACATGATAATGCGTGCGACGTCTCTTTCGGTCGATCTGATGATGGTTCTTCCGCTCCGACTATTGGGGTGGATAACAATAGCACTGCCACTCCATTAATCCATGGCCACAACACAATCTAATTAATCTAGGAGCAGACGAGCAGTAGTACATGGAAAATCATTAAAGCAGTGGCGAATCGGTGGACGTAACAATCTACGATACATAAGTACGACAGTCTACGATACATAAGTACGTTGAACGTCCTGTAGACCAGAACGTGCAGTGTTACGTGCCACGACGTTATTCGATCGAAAGAGAAGTTCTAGCAGAGCAAAGAGAGGACGTACTACTCCATAAAACAACGAATTTCTAGCTACGAATCTACTTCCTCCGTCCCATAATATAAGGGATTTTGAGTTTTTTTTTATAACGTTTGACCACTCGTCTTATTCAAAAAATTTTAAAATTAGTATTTTTTTTTGACTTACTTTATTATCTACGATACTTTAAGAACAACTTTTCGTTTTTTATATTTGGAAAAAAAAAATTTGAATAAGACGAGTAGTCAAACGTTGCAATGAAAAACTCAAAATCCCTTATATTATGGGACGAAGGGAGTAAATACATAGGATTGGTTTTTTTTTTTAAAAAAAGACGGGGTAGTAGCATAGTACGTGTCCTCACCAGCCTGCAGCCAGTCACAACGGCAGCCCTATCTGTCACGAACCGGCCGGATGGATGAGATCGTCGACGAGACCACGATATATCAATATCGATCTAAGCCCTGCTTGACGGTCGTCGAGCCTGCAACTGCCGCCGGCCCGCCGGCCGGCATCGTTGTCACTCGTGTCAGGTTGCGTCGACGGTCGAGTCGTCGTCGTCCCTGTGTGCATATGCCGCTATGATTGGGATCGACATTGGGATGGCGCGATTCCGGTCGAAGATTTGTCGATCGCGCGTCCCGTCACGCTGACCGCCCTGGAATCAAGGAGCAAACATTGGCGATTTGGCGTCAGTTTAACTGTGGCAGCGGCGAGAGCGCGCATGCACGGGCCGATCTACGGGTCAGAACACAAGTGAGATCAGTCAGCCTCGCCAGTCGACTCGTACCGAACTGATTTGTACGACCACCCGTCCTTGCGACCAAGCGACGGATCATGAAAAAATATCGGAGGGTCTGAAACAGGGGTAGATCTAGCATGAGGGCGACGGGGTCTCGAGTTTTCACTACATGTGTGAGGATTATAGGAGTTTTCATGAAACTCCTACTATTTTTTCTTTAATGTAGGTAGATGGGAAGAGATGTTGTAGCTTTATTCAGTTTGTTCAGATATCCCTACTATTTTTTCTTAGATTCGTCACTGGTCTGAACAAACTAGACAAAGCTATAATCTCCTATTTGCATGTATTTATGACAAAAAAAAAAGAAGTGAAGGCTCCCATGGTTCTATTACCAGTAGTTAATGCTCGAGCCCTCGTCGTCCTTATGCTAGATCTGCCCCCGGTTACGACGAAGGATTTCTTTTCACATTTTTATGTTCTTACCCGGGGGCATGTATGGTGCGGGCCGCTAAACGCGAACCATGCACCGCCGATTGTTCAACTCTGATGAAATTTGCTACATTATTTAAAGTAAGTACGGTAGAAATAAGAGTGTGTAATGAAATGGTACGAGTTCTTTGAAGCAATTTATTTCCCCGTCCTAAAAAAGCTTAAGCTAGAAAGAGATGCGACCCTATGTTTAAATTCTTTGTACTAGAAGGGGTCGCATCTCCTTCTAATTTGAGTTTTTTTTTACGGAGGGAGTAGTTTATTGGAAGTAAATGCTAAAATCTATTATATAATTAAATGAATAGAAAAAGGAGCCTCCACGTTTGTTCTCATGGCCTAGAAATTCTCACATTAATTGGAGAAAAAGAAAAAACAGAGTCCAGATAGAAATACAGTTTAGAAATAGCTGAAATTCGGAATTAAAAAATAAGAAATATTAGAAGTAGAGTATAGAGTCCATATAGGAATTTAAAACTAACTAAAATTCAGAAAAAAAATGAGCCTCCACGTTCGCTCTCATGACCTAGAAATTCTCACATTAATCGGAGAAAAAGAAAAGGCAGAGTCCATATAGAAATACAATTTAGAAATAGCTGAAATTTGGAATTAAAAAATAAGGAATATTAAAAGAGGAGACTAGAGTCCATACAGAAATATAATTTAGAAATAGCTGAAATTCGGAATTAAAAAATAAGGAATATTAGAAGAGGAGACTATAGTTCATATAGAAATACAATTTAGAAATAGTTGAAATTCGGAATTAAAAAATAAGGAATATTAGAAGAGGCGACTAGAGTACATATAGAAATACAATTAGGAAATAACTGAAATTCGGAATTAAAAATAAGGAATATTAGAAGTAAAGTATAGAGTCCATATAGAAATACAATTAGGAAATAACCGAAATTCGGAATTAAAAATAAGAAATATTAGAAGTAGAGTATAGAGTTCATATAGAAATACAATTAAGATAAAATAGAAATTTGGAATTAAAAAATAAAGAATATTAGAAGTAGAGTATAGAGTTCATATTGGAATTTAAAACCAACTAAAATTCGGAATAAAAAAGGAGCCTCCACGTTCGCTCTCATGGCCTAAAAATTCTCACATTAATTAGAGAAAAAGAAAAAGCAGAGTCCATATAGAAATACAATTTAGAAATAGCTGAAATTCAGAATTAAAAAATAAGAAATATTAGACTAGAGTAGTCATTACACATTAGTAGTTTTAAAAAGTTATTGCAAAATTTAAAATTATGTTGTCATTGTAATATATTTTAATAATATAATGAGGAAACATATATGCTATTATATGAGAGAAAATATAATGATGCTAGCCACGTAATCTATGTGGGCCACCATGCTAGTTTATTTTATTATTAAAAAAATGAAGTAAGCACCTATCAAAAATTCGGAATAGACATGAACAGTAGGCCGGGCCAAATGACGTTGAGCATTCCAGGAGTACTACATGTGTCTTTATCACCGTACTGCAAATTTACGTTAACAGCAGCCAATTCGGCAACTTTAGCATCGGGAAATGGAAACCAACCCATAGGAGTATTAATTAACGAAGCAAAAAAAAAAAAGGAAAAAGAAAAACGGCCCATTCAACGGCACGACCAGATGACACATCCCCACACGTGTGGCCAGCCGTGGGCCCCACACGTTGTCACATCATCATCTGGCTTTACACGTGTCGCGCCGCGAGTGGGGGGACGCACCCGCACGGGTGCTTGGTCGCATCTCCCGTCTCCTCTCCTCTCTTCTCCCCTCCCCGCGCGCCCCGGGAGCCGGACGACGTCACTCGCCTTCTCTCACCCACACCACCACCACATCAAGCCCGGCCGCTTTCGCATCGTTTGTTTCTAGTGCGTCAAGCTAATCTTCGGTGGGTGCCCCGGCCGCGGCCAGTGGCGATAATTCCTGGACGTGTTCCGTTTTCGCTCCCCGGCTGACTGTAAAAAGGAAATGACATCGCGGACCATCATATGTTATCGTTTTCGCAGGGCACACGGGTGGTAACTCGGGGGAGTACGTCGGCGCGGTTTCTAGAAGCTGAGGTTGTTGCCATTTTGACCTTTGTTTAGAAAAATAAAATAAAATAGCATTTGTTGCCTGCGTGTCAGGATTTCCTCATCCGGCACTTTTGAGCTTAATCATCGTATTATTGAGACGGGTTATTTTCTAAAAAATATCTACTTCATTGCTTAGAACTTAAGATATTTATTAAGTTTATTTCGTAAAATATTTTATTTCTATAATCGAATCAATATTCTGCCCCAGTAATCTTTTTAATAATATAAATCAAATGGAACCTAAGACCCCTTTTCAGATTATTTACTCAATTATTAGAACAGATTATCTTCTCTGCGCTTTAAAATAAAATATATTTTTTCTTAAATATTTTTTTTCTACTGCATTGCTTAGACAACTTGTTTTAAGTTAGTATATGTTACTTTCTTTTTAAAAAAATATTCAAGTTATCATATAATCAATTAGATAATTTGTGGTAATAATCTGTTGAACAATTTCATTAGTATATCATTGTTAGATAACTTGTTTTTTTATCATTGTTTTAAGTTAGTATATCATTGTTACCTCATAACAATAATCTGATGAACAATTTCATTAGCATATCATTGTTATGGGGTAAGATAAGTGTAAGGGTGCCATAAAGATAGAACGAGAATAAGAGAGATAGTGATTTTTTATACATATTCTGACCTCCCGAGATAGATAATGACTATACATTCTATTTGGCGGGAGATTCGTGTTCCACTATTTTATCAATAACAAGAGTGTAAAGTATAGGTTGGTGACCCTACTCTAGCCTATAATTTTGTCAGCATAAAGCCGGCAGCTAAGTGTTATTGACTTCTATGGATGTCGACTCGACGGGTTTGGATGTAGCTTTTATTAGCTTGCGATAGAGTGCATTGTATCTTTCTCCCCTCTTAGGATACCTATATTTATACCATCAACATTGTCCATATAGAACTCTGAAGGCAAGTTGGATACGAATCCAAGCAGTCTTTGTCATCCCCCGTTTAGGAGTATTTCTATTCGTGATCTATTTATATGACATGGCAGTGGTATTTTCGTCTAGAAAATATATCTATATGAGATATTTTATATAATATTTTCTACTCCGACAAAAAGTTACCAGACTTTTTTGTGTTGTGCCGTTTATTTCTCTACGTCTTATCAACTTCAGCTCAACCAATTTTTTTGTTTCGTTTATTTTTGTCAACGTTATAAAAAATAAACTGCACTAGCGTTGTCCCGTCAAGTAGAATGTAGCGTGCCTTTTGTACGACATCTTATGATGGGTGAGTACAGAGTCAACAAAACATAATATTTTATCAGATCTATTCAATGGAATATGGATATGTGCTACGGAGTTTGACAAACAATTTAACTATAATCAATAACTGATGCACTCTTCAGCTCCATATTGTCCTAGTTAGTGGAGGCTACACATGAGGATATACTGCTGAGACATGTGTATATTTTTACCCCTTTTTTTTAAGAAAATGGTAACCGTCTAAGTCCACGGTTTATAGTTTGGGAGAACTTTATATTTTAGACGGACATTTTGGCCCCCATTTTTTTTAACGAACCATTTTGGCCCATTTCAACACGTGGACCTAGTGAAGTACACTCGTATTGGTGCGGAGTAAGTCACCCCTAATCCAAGCTTCCTGGAGTATGGGGTTGATCTTAAACTAGAAATTAAAATTTCTTTTCTGGCTTAATACATAGAGAGATGCTTCTATCCTCACTATTTGTAATACTATACTACTAATATTATTAGCTAGCATGAAAGAAAAAGAGGAGTGTATTTTTGGATTTTGAGTAAATTGCACCCACGGTACAACAGCTTGACATGTGGGTGCAATATAGTATAAGAATTTGAGAATTGAACGTCCAAGTACAACAACTTGACAAGTGGGTGCGTTCTAGTACAATAACTTAACAATTTAGTATTTTGTTGTATTAACTTGGCTAAGCATATCTTAGGTGAGTTTTTTTACGATGTCAACATGCCATTACATAGTAATCATACGGATATTACCTTATATTGAATTTAATATTTATGAATTATACTGCACATAGTAGTACAATTTACATCCAATTACCTTTAAGATTTTTTTTCTTCACCTGCTCAATTATCAATCGAAATATAATAATTTCTACATCCAGTTTAATTGATTTTCAGCTATTAGTTATTAGGATAAAAATATAAATATACTTATACAAATCCGCGCTAGTATATTGTCAAAATAAGTTCTTAAAAATGAATTTATATATAAAAAATGTTGCAAATAATTAAGTTGTCACATAACCTTTTAATTTAATTTGTTATATCAAAATCATACCTAACTTGTAAGTTGTTTCATTTATACGATCACTTATAAATTTTTTATATTAAATTACACCTACTTACCAAGTTGTTGCATTGGAATGTTCATTTCTCATGTTATTGCACTAAATTACACCCACCTGTCAAGTAGATACACCGTGGATGCAATTTACTCTTTGGATTTTATCTATGAGCCATCGTCTATTTTTTTTGTCGTTTTATTTAGCGATTTAGTAATCACTGCCCAGCTAAATTATGCATAGACAACAGATGGCCGTATGATTACATTTTTTTTTCTTAAGAGGTAGGAGTACTACCACAAGGACGCATACGATCCATACGCATAACAATTGAGTGAACATCGACTAAATGAGGGGCAGGGCGTGCAACAGATACTATTTCGCAACCTCCAGGCCTCTGTCCATAAATTAAAGGTGCATCACACCATAATTACATGGGACCGCAGCAACAGCCACGAATTATGCAGCACACATATAAAAAAGTTATCTGTAAACATCACCCTAATCATCTTTCCATGGCACCAAATTAACAATGATGCTGGCCTATCTGGAAATCTGGATCCAGACCCTTCCTTTTGATCATTTCTGTTCCATGCTTCCTCATGGCGCAGGGGCCATCTCTCTGCCAGTGCCATTGATCAGGCTACCAAGAATTGATTGTCAGTGCTACGGAATCTCGTGCCGTTCGTGGATGAACGGGACCAATCAGTTTTGATGAGAGCCATTAGATTCCGTTAACAAGCTGGAAGCACTAAGAATACTGTTCATGCTCTGTTTTCTAAAACAAATCAGATCGATGCTGGCTAGCTTTCAACTCAAATGATAAATCAGTATACTAATAAAAAGTTCAAGACCTTGACAGAGCATCATGATATGAATATGCGTGTTTCACCAATACATTAACTAGTGGTGTTTTTCTTCTATTTAGAAATACATAATTCAGGTGCAACTCTTTTGTAAATTAAGAAGCTGGTCATCTTAGAGAAAGTCCTCTAATCATTAAGGATGTCCCCCACTTCTCAAATACTACCACATAATGAATAGTTCTTCCCAACATACTAGTAATTGAAAACACTAGAACAATTTACATCCATCATCCCAAAAATTTCAAGTCCTAATTGAACTTGATCCACGCATCAAGGGAAAAAAAAATGTAATGGACAGTACCTGCACTACTCACAGTTGAATTTGTAGTTTTTAAATTCAAGTTAGGCAGTGAACATTTTCTTTGTGAAGTGGTCTATATCACTACATTTTATGTTATTTGTTTGTAGACTCTTTCATATATAACAATTCACATTATATTCAAGAGCCAAAAGTCTTGCAAAAAATTAATGTTTAGGACAAGGTTTGATTAAACATTTGAACTTCGACGATCAGTTTTATATTTGAAAATGATTGTAAAATCTTTTTCACGAACGCGCAAAAGAATTGCACGTCAATATATTAAAACGAAATTTTTTTATACACAACATAATCAGCCAGACCGGCTTATGCTATGGGAAGGAAGAAAAAGCAAAACAAAAAAAGTAGCTAGGAAGGAAAAAAAATACTACGGCGGCTAATGAGTTATAATATTATGATGGTAATTTTCAGTGTTCCATTTATGTTTTTAAATCTAGCATTTGAGAAACTACTGGTGGTCAAAGTTGAAATTTTTGATTAAATCTTGTTCTAAATATCAAATACTTGTAGGGGTAAGTTTGGATCTTCAGGTGTCATATAACAGCAGCAAAGGTCAAGCTCTGCCTCGTAGAGGCGATGGACATGGAGCAGAGCTGGCATGACGGCGCTGCTGTAGCCGCAGCAACCATCTTTGGATTTCCAGCAATACACACACAGCCACGGAGTAGCGGCAAACTAGCAATCAATTAGACTCTGATCCAGTAGAGCTGTCATTATCTGTTGGATGATTCCGATTTTGCAGCCGTCTGCACAGCAGGGGAAGTGCTATGTCTTCATTAATTAGATGTTATATGCAACATAGGTCTGTACTGTCTTGGCTTGACTAATTATGTATGTTCACATCCTCAACTGTATAAGAATAAAACACAATTAGCATCTGACCTGTTGTTGCATTATATTAGTACACTATACTACTAGATATTCTATTTTTAAGGGTGCAGACTGCAGAGTATGTACAACACACTACAACAGTATGGAGTAATTTGCAACATGCATGTCCGCTAACCAGCCCATGAAATTAGCGCCAATTGAAATTTGATACAAAGGTGGAATTTTAAGAAGCGTGCAAGTATGAAACCTAGCACTATAGTATCCGCAGGAGACCTAACTTGCCCATTGATTCCTATGAGACAGATTACAAGTTGTTTAACCAGTGGAGCATTGCTTTATTTCTTCTATATCCAGGTGATCTCTATACTAAACTGTAATAAAAGACTTTGCTAGTCTAACTTTTATATATATATATATATATATATATATATATATTTTGAAAGAAAGTCTACCTTTTATATTATCCTGATCTCAAAAAAAGATGCATGTGACAAATAAAAACATAACCAGCTTCTCACATCCACATCCTGCCAATTTTAACTGAACAAGAGGCGCCTCCTGTGCAGACCCTGTCATTAGTCAGGATCAGAACGGTAGAATAGTTTGTTAATTATTCACTAATCTCTAGTACTATAGTTGTATGTATTATATATCTTGGCATGAATATATGCATTATAGTATTCCATTGTATGGCAAGTAGAGCGGAAAAAAAAATACCACTACTCCAGTAGCTATTACTACTAGCAGGAGCCCCACTCCTCCTCCCCTGCATGCTTGCGCCGCACCAAAAATTGAATTATAGCAAAAGAATCCTCGCAACAACCACATCCTTCTTCTTCCTGTCTCACGCCTCAAAAACTTATATAAGAGTACCCCAAGTCCACAGCAGAGAGCGAGGTGAAGTGGGCACACCTTCCTCTCCTAGCTACCAAATTCTCTTCTTTGCGCAAAGCAGCCAGCAGAAAGGTTTTTGCAGACTCAGAGGCGTGGAGGATACTCTTGTAATTTGGCGAGCAAGAGGGAAAAATAAATAAATTTTGTAGTAGAAGAAGAGAGAGCAACTGGCCGGCAGTCGGCGGGCATCTCGATCGGTGTATAGCTAGCTTGCTTGCAGGCTGATGGCCGCCATGATGGCGTCCATAACCAGCGAGCTGCTCTTCTTTCTCCCCTTCATCCTCCTTGCCCTGCTCACGTTCTACACCACCACCGTGGCCAAATGCCACGGCGGGCACTGGTGGCGAGGTGGGACGACGCCGGCGAAGAGGAAGCGGATGAACCTGCCGCCCGGCGCCGCCGGGTGGCCGCTCGTCGGCGAGACGTTCGGCTACCTCCGCGCCCACCCCGCCACCTCCGTCGGCCGCTTCATGGAGCAGCACATCGCACGGTCGGTGGTTTCATTACTCGGTACACGCACACAGCTATATAAGCACGCGCGCTGCTCGCCTCGCCGTGAAGCAAGCTTAGCTAGTAGCTAGGATATCGATCGATCGGTAATAATAGGCTGACGGCGAGCTGGGGGGTGGCGTGCGGTTGCGTGCGTGCGTGCATGCAGGTACGGGAAGATATACCGGTCGAGCCTGTTCGGGGAGCGGACGGTGGTGTCGGCGGACGCGGGGCTCAACCGGTACATCCTGCAGAACGAGGGGAGGCTGTTCGAGTGCAGCTACCCGCGCAGCATCGGCGGCATCCTGGGCAAGTGGTCCATGCTGGTCCTCGTCGGGGACCCGCACCGCGAGATGCGCGCCATCTCCCTCAACTTCCTCTCCTCCGTCCGCCTCCGCGCCGTCCTCCTCCCCGAGGTCGAGCGCCACACCCTCCTCGTCCTCCGCGCCTGGCCCCCTTCCTCCACCTTCTCCGCTCAGCACCAAGCCAAGAAGGTACAACACACATCGTCCTCCATTAAGTTGAGCATGCATATATCAATCAGCTCGCTCTAGCGATCAATATCAATGAAACGCGCGTTTGCGTGCGTGCGTGCAGTTCACGTTCAACCTGATGGCGAAGAACATAATGAGCATGGACCCGGGGGAGGAAGAGACGGAGCGGCTGCGGCGGGAGTACATCACCTTCATGAAGGGCGTGGTCTCCGCGCCGCTCAACCTGCCCGGGACGCCCTACTGGAAGGCTCTCAAGGTACGTACTCGTAGCTACTAGCTAGCTAGCTAGCACCCCACCCGTGCGGATTGATCGATCGATCGATGTCCCTCTCTGCCTACACACACCCTGCGCCCCGCCCGTACGCGCGCAAAGTCGTGCGCGCATGAGTTTTACTCCTTCCGTTCAAAAAAAAAAACGACCTAGACAAGGAATATGATATAACCTAGAACAATGAATTTAGACAGTAGTATATCCAAATTCATTGTCCTAGATTACATCATATCTTTGTTTATGTTGCCTTTTTTAGGAGGAGAGAGTACTTTACATATGAGTTATGACCGGCCGGCCGGGTTCCTTTCTTCCCCTATTCCGTATGCATACTATAAGCAGCTGCATATAGGCCTATACTACTATACCCAGCTTAGCTAAAGCAAACAACTTGCAACGACGATCATGTGCAGGTCCCTGTTGACAGAGGTTAGAGATGTAAACCATTTTTGTTGTTTTCATTATCTAAAGAGAAAACAAGTTACTACGACGATCGAGATGTACGCAAGGGGATCATATTTATATTGGAGAGGAGAGAGAGATGATTTGCGACTTGTGAGTGATAAGTGAATATATATACTATATATTTGTGTAGGAGTGACGATGACTTCCCTGTCAATGTTTTGTTTGGTATGCACACGGGGGAAAAAGAGTTTAGAGAAAGGAATTGGCTAGAGAGGGCCAGGTTTAGTTTCTTTAATTTTTGTTTGGTGGTTTTGTGTGTAGCTAGTCCGCATGCATGATATATCATATATATGCATGGCCCATCATTAGATATATATACATGACGGCAGTGCACTTATTATGTATATGTAGGGGCATATACAAGGTGTATGTGTTTAGAATTGTGGATGGTCCAGGAATTGTTGCAGCTAGTTCTATACTAGCATAGTGAATTAGTGATCCATATCGAGATCAGGTCCAATCGGTCAGCTCGCACAGCGGGTCTTTTAGTACGATTTGTTCGGACAAATTATCTTGCCTTTGAGATAATCAACATAGGATTGAAACTGCATACTAGCAATAGACCATAGCTATTTGGCAATATAGAAAGCTAAAAAATGTTGATTGAAAGGTGCATGCATGCATGCTAGCAGTATGTCTTTTAGGCCAGGTCCAGTTTTTTTTTTCTCAAAGGCAGTTGCTTAAGGTGAAATTCTAGCAGAGGTCATATGAATATATTTATTATCTTCCAATCATGAGCCAAAACCTATATATAGTTAACTCAAAAAACCATGCATTGGTACTTCTTCTGAGTATGCATCCTGGGGACTCTGATCGATCATGCAGATTCTTTTCTTTCTTTTTCCCTGGGGACGTACTGATCATCACTCATGTGAGCATAAAATGTTGCCTACTTTTTACTGCATGTGAGGTCACACTCAAATGATCTTTATTGATTGCCTCAGCATGCATGCTGCTAGCTTTCACGATCTCTCTCCGATACACACACCCTGTGCTGTGCTCAACAGCATGCAACCTGGCAGGTGGAATTTTTAATCTGTTGGAAAGTAAATGACCAACCTTCATAATTTGGCATGATTATATGCTGGGGAATCCATCATTTATCATGATTCAACCGCTGACCAAACTCTTTGCCACACACCCGAACCACATTAATTTCGTTAAGCGGATGATTAGCCAGCAACCTTCACAGTTTGGTTTTAATTAGTTAATGAAAGGGTGCTTGTAGTTTTATTAGCTGAAGAGACACTGCAGTACTCCTACTGAGCGTTCTCCTTAATTGGGAAATAGATCTCTGCAGTACTATCCTTTAACTTTAAGTGAATAACATGTAGCTAGGTCTCACACTTATCAGGCCCACACATCAGTGATCCAAGTCAAATGGCAATACACCATAGGAGATTCTTCCACTAATTGGCTAACAAAAATAAACTGTGATCACTGATCACAGCTGCTAACACTATAACACATTAATTTGCATGTCTCATGAAATGCCAGATGAGTTGGATTAATTATCTATCTTATATTCAGTGCCGAGGAATATACAGGGAAACATCATTGGTATAGTTGTGGAGTTCTGAGTGCATTATCTCACCCAGTACGGTCAAATTAATCCTAGTCTCCGTAAATATGGTTGTGTGCACTCTTAGTTAATTAGTGTAGACCCGGAAATTATACTTTGTCGAGAATGTTGTTATCCGTGTGTTAAGTTTCAAGTACCCTGCAGGCCTATAACTAAACACTGCCAACATGGATGTTTAAGAATGAATTATACATACAGCGCACTTGGAAAAGAAAAGGGGTAGCTACCCAGCTGAAGAACACCTCTCTCTCATTTGAAGGTTGACACAATATGTGTCTTTTCTATATCGAAAGGAAACGACATTTTTTCTCTTCAAAACAGAAAGCTATGACAAGAGACATAATCCTAGACTAGTAGGCGGTTAGGCAACACCATATCTGAATTTGATAGGTGTCCCACATATTTTTTTTCTTTTCCTGATAAGAAGGAACTTTTCACCGTGAGCTTATTGTTTTCTGTTCTATGTCGACATTAGTTCCATGATGTTTACTGTGTATTTTTACTGTTCCCCTGCAGTCGCGTGCTGCCATTCTCGGAGTAATAGAGAGGAAAATGGAAGAGCGGGTTGAGAAGCTGAGCAAGGAGGATGCAAGCGTAGAGCAAGACGATCTTCTCGGATGGGCTCTGAAACAATCTAACCTTTCAAAAGAGCAAATCCTGGACCTCTTGCTGAGCTTGCTCTTCGCCGGGCACGAGACGTCGTCCATGGCGCTCGCCCTCGCCATCTTCTTCCTTGAAGGCTGCCCCAAGGCTGTCCAAGAACTGAGGGTACAGAGAATTACAGATTCGAAATTAACATCTACTGTCACTAGCTCAGTGCTACGTTTAACTGTAGAGCAACAATTGCAGAAAGCGAAGGCATCAGAAATGACATGGGAATCGATTAGTTACACTCACACTGACGCGTGACATGCAGGAGGAGCATCTTGGGATTGCAAGGAGACAAAGGCTAAGAGGGGAGTGCAAATTGAGCTGGGAAGACTACAAAGAGATGGTTTTCACGCAATGTGTAAGGCCCCCCCCTACTTTGTTCCTTCCGATCCCTCCTCCCTAAACGCTACTAATATAAATCGGTGCAAAGGCTTTGTGCTAGCGTAGCTCTTGCTGTTTTGTTTGGTCACTTGCGTAGAGAGATAGCAACTTCCCGAAATGTCATGTACGAATGGAGACTGAAAGCTCTGCGAAATAATTGCCGGGCCACGTACTACAGTACTTACGCTCCCTCTCTTCAGTTTGGATCGATCGAGCTAAGAAGGCGCACGCATATGTGCATTGATCGATAGAGTCGATCTGCTCTGCCTTGTAAGCTAGCCAGCTGAGGTTCTTTCGCCTTGGAAGTTTCTACAGGGTGAGGCCCATCGTCTTGCAACGATCCAAATGCCATGACAAGTACCTGTTGTTGTAGGCTTCCAGTAGCACGGCCTGCCCCCAAGAAGGTATCTGAATCTTCTGCATTGCTGTTCAGACGGCAGAGCAGAACATGCCGAAATACCATTCCAGTCAGTTGCAGTATATGTGTGTGGTGGTATCAGATAAAGGAGCAGAGTAATTTGAGGCCTTAGAAATTCAGATGAGTTGCTCGACAATTGTCGCCTACCGATCGAGAATAAGTTGCATGCATGTATGTGATGTAATTATGGGTCTTAGTCAGCAGGATAGTTTAGTCGCTGCAGTACTGTAGATTGTAGTACTTGCGTTCAAAGCAGACCCAAAACAGAACTTGCATTCAGGAAACAAAACATGAAAAAAGAAATATACAGTACTTGGCACTGATATTTCTTTTGTTTGGGTCCTTATTGCAGGTCATAAACGAGACGTTGCGGCTAGGAAACGTGGTCAGGTTCCTGCACCGGAAGGTCATCAAGGACGTGCACTACAAGGGTGAGTAGCTCGATTTCACTCTTCTTCCCTGAATCGACCTCTCCTCTATCTGACAGCAGAAGCTAACTGAACTGAACTGAACTGAACTGAACTGAAGGTTATGACATTCCAAGCGGATGGAAGATCCTGCCGGTGTTAGCCGCGGTGCATCTGGACTCGTCCCTGTACGAGGACCCCCAGCGCTTCAATCCCTGGAGATGGAAGGTCAGTCGCAGTAGGATTATCAGTGAATCTAATCTATTAATCTCGGTTTAATTGCTGGGATTCAAGGAAAAGAAAATACTGGGACAAGCGCGGATGTCGCTGTTGGGCAGTGTCTGTCAATCATAAGCGAAGGGGATCATGTCAGAATCTGCAAAAGCAGCACAGGCTAAACGCGTGCTTGCCTCGAGCAGCAATCATGCAGAGAGGCAAGCTCCGCGATAGGAACATGCATGGTGAATCACTGAACCTGATATGAAAGTGAATGCTCAGCTCAGCTCGCTCGCTCGCGCGCGCATGTGCTTTCTCATTTCGCCGTGTTGCGTGCTAGCTAGTCAATGGTGTTCCCACGAATTGTTTTCTCTTCTCATCACATAAAGTCAGTGGTGAAAACCGAGGTGCATGTGCGGTAATGGAATGGGGGATTAGGCGGCGACGCCGTGATGGATTATGCATTCGTGCGAGAAAAATCCAGGAGCGTTGGTCCAAATCGCAAGCGGATCAAACCGAACCAATCAGTGGACGATTGGAGCCCTGCAGTCCATCCATCACATCTCCATTCTTATCCGCTGCGACTCACGGACATCAGTTGTTGAGGGGTGAACGACGCATGTGTGTATGTATGCTCGATCGATCGATCGAACAATGGATCTGTGTGTGGTGTAGTTGCCAACGCCGACGAGATTATCTGCTCGTCTGCATGCAGCCGCGAAAAAGACATGTGTCCGGATTATCCTGCAGGAGATTGAGCAAGATAATCTGCTGCGCAAAAACTGCAGCCAATCGATCATTCCATGACGCGAAAAAAAAATAACAATAATTACTACTGCTGATACGATAACTTCGCTTCGAATTGTTGACACACAAGTGTTCTTCTTTTGTTCGATTGCAGAGTAGCGGATCATCCGGCGGCTTGGCTCAGAGCAGCAGCTTCATGCCGTACGGCGGCGGGACGCGGCTGTGCGCCGGGTCGGAGCTCGCGAAGCTGGAGATGGCCGTGTTCTTGCACCACCTGGTGCTCAACTTCAGGTGGGAGCTCGCCGAGCCGGACCAAGCTTTCGTCTTCCCCTTCGTCGACTTCCCCAAGGGCCTTCCCATTACGGTTCATAGAATTGCACAGGATGATGAGCAGGAGTAAAAAAAAGGAAAGAAAAAAAAGAAGAGCCTTTTGACCTAATTGTTGGATATATAAAATCAAAAGGAAATATCTAGGAAAGTACAGGATGCATGTACACGTTTTCGTTTTCGTTTTCCTTTTTTTTGGTGGCAGTTTGTGCTATGTGTAGATGTGATCAGGAAAGGATATAGTAAGATAGTAGTAATTTAGGGTAAACATGGTTGGGAGGAAAGCCTGCAACATGATGAGTCCAGCAGTGAGTTGGAATAAGGCCGGCCCATGGCCCATTTCAAGTAATACAAAGTTTGGCATGACAAACATCTTTTATTTGTTGAACTGAAAGAGTTTGCAGATCTTGAAGCAACGATTAATGTTCGACAAAATTAAATCAAGATGGGCTAAAGGCCCAAATGACACGGCCATGAAAAGAATAAGTCTCTATTGCGTCCCTTATCTCTTGCCTTTGGTCGAATAGCATCCCTCAACCACAAAACCGGGTAGCGTCCTTATCTCCAGAAACCGGTGCAAATTGACTTCTCAAGTAGTTTTCTAAAGCGGTTTACGTCCTACGTGGCACTTAGGTGTTATTCTAGATAGAAAAAAAATGACAGTGGGCCTCACATGTCAGTCTCACTTCTTTCCCTTTACCATTTTCTCTCTCTTTGGTATCGCTTGTTCTCCATGGTCCGGGGACAGACTGACGGGCATCAACGCCTGCGAAGAGGAGGAGAGGGACAGGTTGGCGGAGATGGATCCGCCTTGCCGCGCCCCCACACCTTGGTCTCCACCTCCTATCCATGACGGGTCCACCTACCCATGCCCCCAAAGAGAGGAAGGACTTTAGTAGTCATGCGTCAACCATGCCTCCTCTCTAGCTCTTTGGTGTCGTGATCATCTTCGTCGGGCGACGTACATGTGAGGAGGAGGGAGAGGGGCAGAGGCCGTCCATCCATATGTGACGTATGGATGTGGCGGGACTAGCAGGGACAAGCTGCTGCAGATGGACGTGACAGGACCATGAAAACATTGCTGCCGAAGGAGGCTATTGCGCTGCGGGAGGTCGATAAAGCAAGGACATCATAGGCCACGATGGCACGGGAGCTCGAGGAGGCACTTGCTATCCCCAAGCCGGCCCTCTCTCATCTATATCCTTCGACGCATCGCCGCCGTTGCCCCCTCCACGAAAACATCCACTTGTGCAAGTGGGGAGGGGCGGCAATGGTGGTGAGTTGGAGCTGAGGAAGGTGGTCCCTCAGGCGACGGTGGGAGCTCCTCAAGGTTGTGACAACAACGCGTGTGGCAAGGGGAGCGTTGTGGTCGAAAGCAGCCGCCGTTAGCAATGGTGGCGCTGAAGAAATTGGGTGGCGGCGAGGGTGATGCTTGATTCGTGGTGGCTGCGGCATGATCATGGTGGTGTGAGCTCGCCAGAATTGCTGGCTTGGGATGTGGAAAAAGAGGGAGGAGGATGAATGCTTCACTAACATATGGGACCCACTGTCATTATTTTTTTCTATCTACAATGCCACCTAAGCGTATATAGGACAAAAACGTTTACAAAACCACACAAGGAGTTGATTTGTATCGGTTTTCGGAAATGGGAGGCATTATACCCCGTTTTGCTGGTAGGGATGCGATTCGACCAATGGCTAGACAGGAGGGAGAAAACATAAACTTATTCCACCAACAAATACAATGACCAACTGTAGTGAAAATTGGGCTAAAAGGCCTATAGAACACCTCGTGATTATCATTTGGGCTAAAAGGCCTAAAATTGGGCTACATGGCCTAAATAGCTCAGATCTAGAATACGCGTCGCAGCCAATCAGGATCCCCAATACCGTCGGCCACAAACCGCATCCTCGTGTTCGCTCCCGCAAACGATCCGGTCAAGCAGATGACGCACGCAGTGACGTCAAATACCCCGCAAGTTGCGGTGTCCTTGTGCGATCCAGCTGTCTCAGCCAATGGCGCCGCGCCACGTGCCTCGCATCCTGGCCGTCCGAGCACAACCGCCTCATCCGGACCGTCCGCTGCGTCTGACCAGACCATAAATACCTTGCTTCCTCTGTTTCGCCTCTCCACCACCCACCGTAGCCAAGCAACCCTAGCCGCTTTCCCCATCTCCTCCTCCCAGATCTAGAATTTCGCCACCCCGAATCCCTTCCATGGTAGGACTTCCGTTTGATTCCGGGTCGAATCCGTCGCCTCCGATGCCGGAACGGTGAGGTTTTCCCTCCCTTTATATGGACAACACGCGTTTGTTTTTTCTGTTGCGCAGGTTTCAGATCTTGGATGGACTTGCTCATCCTTCGGCGGCCATGGATCTATCGGCGGAAGCTGCTGCTGCTGCTCGTCCTCGCGTTCGGCGGGTCAGATCTGGAGCCGGTGAGTTCAGCATCCGTGTCGCTTAGAGGTTTCGTTTCGATTTACTTGCATGGCTTGTTTCCTGAATATGTCGCAACCGCGTGCTGATCTGTGCATTTCTTTGTGTTGTCGCGTGTAGATCTGACCTCCTAGAGGTCCGGTTGGGGCATGCTCCGTACGAGCTGGCGTGGATGAAGCGGCGGGGCGAGGGAGGAGGCTGGTCGTCGCCTGGATCCTCTCCATCGGGGCCTCGCGCGATGATGTCTCTTTGTATTGATAATTATTCGATGAACTTTCGATAATTATTAGATCTAAGAGATGTTGTTCGAGGGAGCCGTGTGCCGAGATGAAGGCGGCAAGGTAAGAGAACATGTAACAAGCGAGGTGCTTGTGTCTGAGAGGGTCAAAAGAAAAAGAGACGAAAAAAAACGAGAGATGTGACATCGCAAGATTGGCCTTTGCCATGTTGGGTGCGCTCGCATGGCAGGCCACCGTAATAAAGATGTTCTTTTTGTGTCCTGGGGGGAGTTCGCACGGGGGTTATTTTGTTTAGCCCCGGGTTCTCCCCCCAATCTTGTCCCGTTGTCCCCTGGTTGTCCTCTCTCTCAGATCCCACTGCGACTACATCGTTCAACGATCGCGCGTGAATCTAAACGTGGAGCTACAGCGCAACAACCAAGGTACAAAAGATAATCTACATGTGCAATATTAGTCGTAATCAAATTTCCATATCATTCAGCGTTATATAATTATCACTGCCTTAAAATATCCCTAGTCCCATAATATTCCTGGATTTACTTTAAATTGCTTGAATTACTTAATTATTATTATCATTGCCAGTTAATATCCCTGATAAACAGCAGTATTATCATCCCTAGAAGTGCATCTCACATATTGACTCAAGTTGATTAAAGTTACGCTTGGTAATTGGTTTAAGAGCAGCTGGAATACTACGCAATTGTTCTAACGAATATCTAGTACTTGCTTTGTATACTTAAATATATCCATAAGTCGGTGTAGTGGTAATATTTGCTTCCGAGATTATGTGCTCAGCTATATGCTCCGAACTGTCAACTATCAGTTTGGAAGTATGTTATGTTGGTCAAATACTATTATGATGTTTCCAGCATACGGTTGGAGAACTCTTGTCCAATTTAAGTGAAATAAGCTCTTGTTCTTGCCCAGAATTTACAGCGCTCCTGCGCCTTAATATCAACTAATTGTGTATGATTTAACCGCTCAGCTCTTTCACTTTGCCCTTTCTGTATTTATGCATGTACGAGAAGGCTAGTAATGTTTTATATATTTACATTGTGAGAATTTCTTTTCTTGGATAGTCAGCAATGTAACCTCTTTTGCAAGCTGTAGAATATGATCATATATTGTCCTCCTTCGCATAATGTTAGTTTCTGTACGTTGAAGTACGAGAATTTATGTTCTTGAAGCATAAAGTTATTTAGCATTTGTCTATTCATCATAGTTTGTACTATGTAGAAATTGTAGCATTCTCTCGTCGTTTTAAGGTGACCTGAAGACAAGTTCAACCTGAAGTCACCCGAAGAAAGGAATATTCTTGCGAATCAAACTTGGTTGAGGTGGCCGTCTGGGATCTTGACATCTGAAGCAAGAAGATGATGTTTTGCTGTGATCACCTGTGCTCATTACATGGTGCTTCAGGAATGACATGTCTAATGTTGGTAATTGTTGGTGCTCATCAATTTTCATGGTTATTGTTGGACCGACCTTCCGGTATGCTGGATTAAGCTGTTGCAGCTTTGAAGTCTGGGGTGCCAACCTTGTTTGGACTAATTGCCAGATGTATCATTATAAATTTCTTCGGTGAGTTGAGCACCATGGAGGTTCTGGATAACAGTTCCGCCTCTGCTGCGGAAGGTTTGTTTTCTTGAGGTCAATCCGGAGGTAAATGGCTGTAATTTGGGTCGTGTAAACAGTATGGCGGCTACATGTTATACCAAAAGGATAAGACACTCGTTTTTATTTTACACGATGAGTTACACTACTAATATTAGCTGACGTTTTTCACAAGGTTATGTTTGATTTGAGTTTATTATGTAGTTAATAATGAGCTAAAAGTAAGCTGATTAAGTCTTTCGTAGGGCAGAAAACGCCAAGTCAAATTTTGAAGGGCTCTATTGTTTTGGTAAAAATCACTTAAGTGTTGTTTTGTTTTTTCAGAGTTGTGTAGTGTGTTTAGGATGTTTTGGTTCTGTATAAAAAAGTGCACGTACAAACCGAGTTAAACGGTTCAATTCAAAATACTCTTAAATCTTATCGTATTTGGTAAACTAATATATATATTATTTGAAATGGTTTATATTTTTGTTTCGTAAAGGGAAAAAAATCCAACTTGTAATACAACATCGGACCATTAGACAAAATAGTTATGGACGTGTTACATACGAAAATCTCAGTTCGCTTAATTGGCGGTAATGTGGATCTTTTCTCAGTTCGGGAGATCCTCCGTTGATTGTTGGGCTTACGCTCTCCGGTTACGGATGGAAGGTGGTTCAATTCCACCAAGGTCCTGTTAAAGGTTAAGAGGCCCAAATCCAATTGTCCTGGGATTTGTGCGGTTAGAGGCCCAAATCCAAATATCATTTGTGCTTGGCAAGTCTGTTTTCCTTATTATTTTAAATGGTCTACATTAGGTGAAGATTATACTCGTTAATAGGTACTTGTATTGATATACTCGTTAATAGGTACTTGTATTGATTTAATTTTTAACAGTTGGTAAGTTGTAGGGCTTATTTATTTGATGCCAAAAAAAACCTTACCAACCAATGCCAAAATTTTGGGAACTTGTCAAATTTTTGGGATTTCTTATATAGTTACTAAAATTTGGCAGCAAACTAAATGTAGCTACTACGTTTTATAGTAAATTTTGAAAAAAACCTTACCAACCAATGCCAAAATTTTGGGAACTTGTCAAATTTTTGGGATTTCTTTTATATATTTACCAAAATTTAACATGCTAAAATTTTAAAATTTTAGTAGGATTTGTTATATAGTTACTAAAATTTGACATTAAGCTAAATGTAACTATTTTTTTTAACAACTTTATTAAAATTTGGTAAGATTGAAAATGACATCAAAAGTGAACATACCCTTAACGTAATACTCATGTTATTTGGGCCGCAAGCTTAAATACAAATGTAGGTGGGCCAAGACAAATGGAGTACTTACTAGTATGAGCTATTCGATCGAAAATGCTAGTAATAAATTACGAATATGAGTTCGACTGCATGCCTAGGTTGATTAAGGGCCTGTTTTAAATCGAGGTTAGGGCCCGTTTTAGAGAGATTGGAAACAAGAACAATCGAGGTTAGGGCCCGTTCTACCATATAGAGGTTGGAAATAGAGGTTGGAAACAACTGATTAGGGCAGTCACAATTCATAGTATTCATAAACAGTGTCTATGGTGCCATATTAATAAGACACTAAAATAGAAACTACACTCTACAATCCATGGTTTTTTAAATTCGGCCATTAATAAATACATCACCTCTCTTCTCTACCAATCATATTTATTCTTCATCTATTATAAAGACACTATTCTCTCAAAACTTGATAGCGTCTAGTGCGTAGGTTCTCGTGTTAAAGCTGTGTCTTGCATGAGACCCAATTTCTTCCTCTCTTCACTCTCTCTTAATTAATATAGTATCACATAAGCTAAAAGTTCTACATAGCAATATAGTTAATGTTATAGACAACATCCTAGGTAGAGATTGGGACGGCCGTTAGCTGCAGGCAAACAAAAGTGATTAGCATAATTAATTAAGTATTAATTATTTTAAAAAGATTCTGTTTCATTTTTTAAAGTAACTCTAATATTATAACTTTTTTGCACGAAACACACTGATGTTTGAAAAGTGTGCCAACAAACCCTAAGTATTCATTCATTTGTTTTAGGATGAAGATTGATATTTATGTGTTTTATTAGAGTTAATATTGATGAAATGCAGGGCCAGAGGACAACTGTTAATGTTATTTCTTAAAATTAATACTTTTATGAAATTTTAGCCAAAAGCACTCGTGTGTGTGTTGAACCAATGGTTGCAATTTTAGGTCGAAAATGAGTGCAGGATAAGTATACGTATCTTGTTTTCTAAACTATTTACTACATGACACTCGAAGAAATATGATATTTATTGAAGGATATCATAAAAAAGTTGACTTTGTTTGACTACACACGAAAATTATGGCAATTTTTTTGGTTGTAGGACACTGACCTTATTTCAGCCGCGCCACCCCCCTCCCCGCGCGGCGAGGCACGTGGCGCGCGCGGAGGGGGCCACGTGGCAGCGCATGAGTAGGGGTGGGGCCCACAGTTTTTTCTATTGGTTTTTTTTTTCTGTTTTTGCTTTTTTTTTTCTTTTCAGTTTTTGCGGTTTTCTTTCCGTTTTTTTCTTTTCGGTTTTTTAGCATTTACGTATACCTATAAAAAGTTTGTATACATTCATACAAACTTTGTGTACACGTATGCAAACTTTGTATACGTGTATACAAACTTTATATACGATACGTATATAAACTTTGTATGTGTATATTTTTTATACATCAAGAATATATAAATATAATATATATATTATATAGTAATAATATTAGTATTATTATAACATTATTAGTGTAGTAGTACTACTTGTAATAGACTAGTACTAGTACGTTGATGACGAAAAACACAAGGCCTGGGAGATCTGCTTAATTCCAGTGCAGGTCCAAAACTCGCCTTCGGGTATGCTAGCGTGCTAGTTGATTTGATCCTGCAATCAACAAGAAATAAAGACAAAGAAACCGCAGTTAAACCTATAAATGATAGCCGATTGGCTAAGTGCCGATGACGTATCATTTATCTCTGAGCCGATGTCATATGTAAATCGATCGGCGGTTGCAAATAGGTAATAAAGAACTAAATCTATTCGATCGGCTGTAGATATTAACAATATATAATTCTTATATCGATACATACTTAAATCAAGTGATTGGGATAGATTCGGTCGCCATGCCGAGACCGTATAAATCACTTAGATCGAAATATACATTAATAACAGGATTATATATGTTCATAGCATAGCCGATCAGATAGATCTAGCATGTATCGGCTAATACTCCTATACGACTCTATGTTAAGATGTTAAAACAGGCAGAATATACTAAACAGAAGCTTAATATAATTAGATGCAATAATATTTTGACATAAAGGGCAGATTTAACGTGTCAATGAAACATATAGAGCAAATATAGTTAAATCAGATAAGATCGGCTGAAACTCCGATACTACCCTAATCGGCAATCAGAAGGCAGGCTAGAAATTGATATTCTAAGCACGACTTAATAGATCAAACTCAACTGATGCAGCATTAAGTATGAAAAGAAGAACAATATCTAGACAATCAAGCCGCTGGGAGTTTCATAGAGTGGTAGATATCTTATATAATCTAAATCAACGTCAAAATCTAACCTAATCGGCTGCCTTCTACTAACAGATGTTAGTCGATAGTAGGTTAGATAACGATATTGTCAAAGATTATGTAAGATATATGATAACTCGACGAATCCCGAGAACGCAAGCCGTCATAACAAGTTTTACCTCTTGTTGAAGATCGAAACCGATGCAGCTCAACCCAAAAGCAAGAACTCGTCGAAATAAAATTAAAGCGAAAGGGTGGCGATGCGCCGAAATTGTATTGAACGTGTGTTTAAAATTACATAGGGCTCGGGGTCTATTTATACCCGAGAATTACAAGATATGCCCATACCGGACACGACTATTATCTCTAACAAACTCTAAGATACCATAAGTCTTTACGGCAGACTTTTACCCATATTTATCTCTAAGGAATTTACATAAAATATCTTAATTAATAGATACAATTAATCGCCTTCCCAGGACTCTATCCATGTATGGCAATCATCTTGAAGTACGTCAACTCAAACCCGATATCGGATACAAGTCGTATTGTCGGAATCGGCTGTATCACTTAACCCAGTCTGACTCGGACTTAGCCGATCCAAACCTCAGCCGATTCTTACTCTGTTTCCGCGATAATTCTCATCTTTGATTCCGCTTCAATCCAATCTTCTTTCCGATGCAGATATTACCGAATTTGGTTGTTAACACACGTATAGAGTAGTCGCGCGCCGGGGGGGCCGCGCGACTAGTCGCGCATTACCCCCCCCCTCACCCCCCCCCCGCCATAGAGGGGGCTAACTACATATGTGTAGGCATGGTGGATAGCCACGTCGGCTGTCGAACACAATCAGACGTGCACTGGACCTACTATAATACATTAAAAAGTATCTAAATATTATATTTACAATATTCTGGACCTAAATGTGACCTCGCTTTAAACTTTTAGGACCATGCATGTACTTGTTAGCAACTTTTTCTCTAATTCTAATAACAATGAAAATCACATATATTTGGTGTACTTGAAGAGGAAAATAGTTTAGGATACAAGGCTAGAAGATACAACGAGTTTGTAGAACAAGTAGGGAAGATGAGATGTAGGGAAGAAGATCGACGAGGAGCTGAACCGGCCTCAAAGTTATTGTCGTAGTCATTCTGGCGTTCTATTTTTTCGATGCCCTACCAAGCGCAACTCTCTCCGTCCTTAAAAAACAAACTTAGGATGAGATGCGATATATTCTAAACTAAAATCCGGATTATAAAAAATCCGAACAGTACAAATTCATAGTACTACATTCGTTTTTTAGTATATGACCCCGTTCTTTTTTTTGACAAATGTTTAAACATTCATCTTCATTTTTTAATATATGACCCCGTTGTATTTTTGACAAACGTTTAAACATTCATCTTATTTAGATTCTTTTGTACAAATATAAAAAAAGTAAGTCATACTTAGAGAACATTTGACAAAAAATTTAATCACAATAAAATAATGATAATTACATAAGTTTTTGAATAAGACGAATTGGTCAAACGTATTAAAAAATCAACGGCGTCATATATTAAAAAACGGATGAACTATTATGATGTGTCTTAACTTGTCTTAGGTTTGTTTTTATGGGAAATTAAGAGTTTGTATTTGTTGTTCAGTGTGCTTGCATGGGCTTCACTTGACATGTGGCCATCCCATGCCATCTGCGGCCCAATTCAGTTTCTAACACTGATTTGACTTTTTTTTTGTATTTTTTAATTTGATAGCCTATGTTTAGATTTAAGAAAAAGTAGAAAAAATATGAATTACCCCCTGAACTATCGCGATCGACCGAATTACCCCATAAACCCGAAAACCAGGCATTGCTCACACTGAACTTTCAATACCGGACGAATTACCCCCTTCAACCTAATCCAGAGTGGTTTTGTCCTATGTGGCGTACACGTGGCAATCCAGTCAGCATTTTATTTATTAAAAAAATATAGGACCCACCTGTCATACTTCTTTTCCCCTCTTCCTTTATCTCTTCACACACACACACACACACTCTCTCTCTCACGGTGCGGCACGCAGGGGCAGGAGTTGGGCGGCGGCGCGAGGACGGGCGGTGGGGCCGTGGGACGGGGGCGGGCGAGCGGGCGGTCGACCCGGACTGCGGCACTCTCATGGCGGCGCGGTGGCAGTGGCGGGGCGTGGCGGAGACGCGGACGATGACTAGAGGCGGCGGCGAGGCAGGGCCGTGGCGGAAAGGCAGGTGGCGAGGCGCGCCGACCCAGCTCCGGCCACGGCCGCCACCGTGCGTGCCGCCATGAGCGCCCTGTCTGCGCCGACTGCCTGCGCCTGCCGCACCGCCCATCCCGCGCCGCCGACCAGCTCCTGCCCCTACGTGCCGCCCCATGAGAGAGAGAGTGTGTGTGTGAAGAGATAAAGGAAGAGGGGAAGAGGAGAATTACAGGTGGGTCCCATATTTTTTTAATAAATAAAATACTGACTGGATTACCACGCATACGCAATGTAGGATAAAACCGCTCATGGATTAGGTTGAGGGGGTAATTCGTCCGGTATTAAAAGTTCAGGGTAAGCAATGTCTGGTTTTTAGGTTTATGGGGGTAATTCGGTCGCCGCGATAGTTTAGGAGGTAATTTTTTTATTTTGAGACAATGGAGTAAAGCACTTGCACTGTAAATGCGTAGCAGAGCACCGCCACATGCCACGACGAAAACCACTCAACCGTCCCCGGCCAGATCAACACGAAGCCATCAGTCGCGTAGGGAGCGTATCAACGTTTGGTCAGGGACGACATTGCCTTTTTAAAACATCGTGTCACTTATACATTACGCCAAACACAATTTAAACCCCCCCAAAAGCAACAACATTATCAAACGCTGGATCCCGGCCGGGCGCGTTAAACGAACCAAAAAATGTACACCGTGTGTGTCGAGGGAGAAAAATGTCAGCTGCTCATCATCATCATCGCCACATCGACCTGTCCAAGTCATCGGCTCCGACCTTCTCCGACATGAGCAACGGCCGCGTGTTGTTTGGCGACGTCCGGTGCGTCGCCCTCGGCGACCGGTGCTCCTGCAAGATGCAGCTGCCTTTAGCTCGCAATCAAGTGGAGTATATGACTTGCGCCATTAGCGCATCTGAAGCAGCTCTTCGAACATAAAGTTAGAGAGATGTAGGGCCTGCTTAGCGATCTTAAAATTCTGAGAAACAGCTGATTGAAAGCCAGTTTCTAAGAATCTGGAAAAGCTGGGTTTCTCAGCTTCTAGCTTCTAGTTCATTTTCTGTATTCTACAACTACAACTTCTCATAATCTGGATCAAAAGCTGGATTGTCTGAGAAAACTTTTGATTCTGCGAGAAGCCACCGTAGCTAGAAGCTCCCCAAACATGCTCATAAATCGTTAACAGGTGGGTTCACCCCATGAACCCACAGACACGTCTCTTTTACGTATGTTAGAGGAGCCCCGTCACTCACACGTGGACACACTTACCGTGCGGAAGGGGAACTCGTCGCCTTCGAGCATGTGCACGATCTGCCCCATCTTGGGCCGCTTGTGCGCGTCGGAGTCGATGCAACGGAGGCACACCAGCAGCACCCTGTTCAGCGCCCTCGCCCCCGGCGGATCCTCGATCCGCGGGTCGACCAGCTGCTCCACCCGCCTGCTCCCCACCATCCCCTTGAACCACTCCACCAAGTTCACCTGCACGGCGCGCTCCAACACAATATATGTCAGCCACCTACAAATGCCAGATTGACTGACGCACCCCCATCTGCTGTGACATAGATCGATCACCTCGCCGACAGACTTGCTGTAGTCCACGGGTCTCTTCCCGGAGATGAGCTCCATCAGCAGCACGCCGAAGCTGTAGATGTCGCTGCTCTCGTTCAGCATGCCCGTCGAAGCGTACTCAGGCGCGACATAGCTAGCGAAGTATACAAAAAATTGCAGATCAACAACGGAGCGGCGGTGAGACAGTGAGCGTGTGTCACGACGTGTGCGTGTACATACCCGAACGTGCCCATGACACGGGTGGTCACGTAGCTGGATCCGGAGCCGAGCACCTTGGCCATCCCGAAGTCGGACACCTTGGGGTTCCACTTCTTGTCCAGGAGGATGTTGCTCGACTTGATGTCTCGGTGCACAACTTTGGGCTCCAGGCCTTCGTGCAGGTACGCTATTCTGCAATGGACAATATCAGCATCCACAATGTCAGATCAGTCACCTGCCGATACGGAAGAGCGAGAGATGGAAATTCAGGGCAAATCGACACCGGTCATCACCCTTTGGCCGTTCCGAC
Source organism: Oryza glaberrima (assembly GCF_000147395.1). NCBI lineage: Eukaryota > Viridiplantae > Streptophyta > Magnoliopsida > Poales > Poaceae > Oryza > Oryza glaberrima. The sequence goes on from NC_068328.1 coordinate 6,409,042, forward strand.
GGCGATCTTCATCCGAATGTCCCATGTCAGCGGGCTGACCGGGCCAACGTCGCCGTGCAGCCACTGCTCCAGGTTGCCGTTCTCGACGAACTCGTACACGAGCATCCTGTGAGCACGGAGTGATGATGGCATTGATTATTTGCATCGCTGCATTGTCCCCCGTTTTCACTTCTGCTGAATTATTAATGCTCAGAACTCATCGAGGATTCAGAGCTGGTGGCATCACTTACCGTTTGGGCCCTTCCGCGCAGTAACCAACGAGACCAACCAGATGCTTGTGCCTCACCTTGCCGATCGCCTCTACCTCCACCTTGAATTCCTTCTCTGCTTGACCCCTGAAAAGGACAGTTTAATTCCAGATCAGCAGGCATCCCTAATTTCTTCAGACATGATTATCCGTACGTGATATAATAAACCTATAATTCATCAACTTCTCTTGCTGCTCATTATAAACCATTTGCATAGAAATCTCACTGATCCATTTCACATTTGGCGTTGGCAGAGAAAAAACAAACATACTGTTGCTGTCCCTGAGCCAATCCTCGTGCGTGCACTTGATTTACTTGAAAGCTAAACTCAAACTGCGTCAAAGCTAATAACCCTATAAATTTTCTTGCCTATGTCTAGGATCAGAAAAGGAAAAGCATGGTCATCGGCTCATCGCTTTGGCTTTCTCTTGCTTTATCTTTTCTTGAAAGAAAGGATAGATCGGTGCATATGACTGCCAACGAGCTCTACCAACTAAGTAGATGGATATATACTATCCATCACACAAAAGCACAAAAAGAGCCACCAACTGATATCACAGGCACATGAATCGGAAAAAAATGAAGCAGAGAACTAGAAAGGAAGAAAAGAAAAAATAACTATTCTTTGCAACATTGACTTAAAAGTAGCAGTATTTCTCTATGGACATTAATCTGAACAGAATTGACTGGTTCACATGAGCTTCTTGATTTAGTACAATGTAAGAAATTCATCAATAATTCGCAGAAACCTAGGACATCGGTACTACCATAGTCATACTTATATATAATGCAAGTTCAGGGTGCAAGAACCTCTGCATTGCTTACTATATATTTCTGCAAGAAAAAATAGGTTCTCTAATGACTTTTGTCTGGCCAGTCAAAATGACAACTGAAGATTATGAACCACACTTATTTAAGAAAGCTTTCAAAGGCCCGGCAAAAAAAAGAAGAAAGCTTTCAAAGGCCTGGCAAAAAAAAAAAAAGAAAGAAAGAAAGAAAAAAAAGAAAGGGATAATATGGAAAGAATGCAACAATCGGGTTTTCAATCAGCAACAAAGGGCTTGGATCGACATTGCGAGAGGAATGGTGGAAGAAGCAGCGCTCTGGCGTCAAACAAACCCAGTAAGTCTAGCCCTGCTATTCAGAAGGATGCTTGGTCGCGAGAATTTAGTGTGAGAGATAGGACTATGAATTTTTGTTCCTGTTTCGGTCCCCTGCTGCTCTTTTCTTTCATGTAAATAACTATTTATTTCACTTAATACAAAAGAAATGCTCCTTGCGTATTCCCCCCCCCCCACCCCCACCCCCCCCCCCCCCCCCCCTAAAAAAAAGAAAGAAAGCTCGCAAAGACCTACCCTTTGTTTTTGGCAAAGACAAAAAAGAGTTTCTCTACAATATTTACTGGGTGTACTTTTGAAATAAAAATAAAATAAATTCTGCATCAGTTAGTTGTTTCATACTTCCCAGGAATAAAACCGCACTAGATCTATTAGTTGACAATTTGCCACCGAACAACGGTAGGTTGCTAATCAGTCCATCAGCTGCTTTCATAAGTTGCGCGATTACACTTTTTACTAGAAAACAATCATCCACTCAAGCACCGTCCATCCGGTAGTTTGAGCCTTGAAATTTCCCCAGGTTTTTCCAGAGTATTTGAACTAGGACATTTGCTGAATAGTAATCAATAAATAATTCTTTCAGGGGAATAGGTCCGTAAAATTCTGTTGCATTTTGACAAACTACATATGTCATGGATGCGTTCCATTGGCTGCTAAAATTCGGAGGCAGGCTTTACAAACTTCATGAAAACCCTCCCATAGAGAAATTAATAGTACACATGACAATGATGCATTGCTATTAACTCTAGGACAGATTTTGCGTTTAAGCTAATATAAGTCGACATGTATGCATATCTTCCCAATGATATGACCATAATAACTGGCATACTTAAAGCCATATCAACAACACAACTACAACCACCACCCCACTTATTGTGACAAATTAACAACAAATGCAATTAATCAAGAAAAGCATCAAGTACACCAAACTAGACCAAAATCCAAATATGATGCCGAATACAACAAACTTGTACGCATTCATATATTTAAACTAGTGAAAAAATCTCTAATAAAATAAGGTAACAAGGGTGCAAAAAAAAAATTACTGCTACTGCTTAGGTTGATTTTCTTTTACAGTTGCCATCTTTTTATCTGGAATGACTGGAAATTATAATGCCCGTTTTGACCGTGCCAACTACAGTACAAAAGGTGAACAGTAACAACGACGAACAAAAAAAAACAAAAACTGTGAGTACTCACTTGTGATCGAGCAAGTTCTTGACAGCGACCACCTCGCCGCCGGCGAGCACGCCGCGGTAGACTGTGCCGTAGCCTCCCTCGCCGACCACGTTCTCCTCGCTGAAGCCGCCGGTCGCCGCCTCCAGCTCCTCCAGGTCGTACCACCGCCCCCAGCCCATGTCCATCGCCGCGGCGCAGCTGATCCTCTCCGGCTTCCGCCTCACCGGCGACTCCAGGTAGCTGGCCGCGGCCGACGAGCTGGCCACGTCGGAGGAGCTCGTGCCGGTGCCGGTGCCCGCCCCGGCCTCCGCGTGGTCCTTCTCCTTGGGAGCGGACGACGACGACGCCTGGCGGAGCGAGCCGGAGGAGGGCGCGTGCTCGACGCGCGACATCGACAGGTGCTTCGCACCCCGCCGCCGCCGCGCGCAGAGCCTGGCGGTGCCGGCCGCCACGAGGACGACGACGAGGACCAGCGCTGCCGCCCCCGCCGCCACCAAGGCGGACGTGGACAGTCCGAAGAAGGTCGTCGTCCTCGCGCCGCCGGAGCCGGTGCCGCCGTCGACGTCGGAGCCTACTGCGGTCGGCGGCGGCGGTGGTCCGGCGGCGTCCATCGTCGGCGGTGGGTCCGGCCTGTCACGACGAGGGAGTGGAGGGTGGTGGTGGCGAGGTGGAGGAGAGGCGGAATGGGAGCGTGGCTGCGTGCTTGCAGCTTGCGTTATATGGGAGCCCTTTGTTTTTGCGCCTCGCTAACGTTGCTGGACTCGGTGTACCGTGGTCCCGACCCACGCACGGGCGCCTCCGGTGGTCGGCGTCCACACGACGAGGCCGCGGCGTGTATTTTCTCCTCCCCGTATGCCGTTCGACGGGACGCGTGTGGTTTTTGTTTTGGTGCGCCATGCGTGAAACGGTCGTTGGGTGGGTGGGCCCACCCGGCCAAAGAGCGGGACCCACCTGGGAAGCGGGGCCCCGTGACTCTTTGCTCAGCCCATCGCCACAATCCGTGTGCCGCGCGGCGTGAGTCCCATCGGCCATCGCTCCTCTCCTCCATGCCTGAAGCCATTTATACGTGTACAGACTACAGATACTCTGTTCATCCATCTATTTACAGATTGCAACCTGAGATCTAAAATCACGCGGTTACATTTTGAATTGATTTATGCATCACCTCCCTCAGTTTCCGATCACGATCAGTTTGTTTGCTGCAGACTGCTAACCGCTACACGGTCACTTCAGATCTTCATTCTTCAGTGTTCATTCACATGGACGACACCATCTTACGGCGACGGAGAACACGGCAAAAAGCTACTACCGACAGTATCCGACGGGAGAGAGGCCATCTCAACAAACCGACGGCCCGCCATTCCTGTGTCCATTGCACACCTCACTATCGATCGATCCCTTCATCAGGTTGTCAATTCGCTACAATCTCGAATTCTCGATCGACAGTGTAATAATCTTTTCAGCCGTCAGAGTCTGAGAGAAACTTTGGGGCCCAAAATAATTAAGAAGCGCTTAATCCCACTTCGACCGAAGATCAACTACCGAATTAACTATAGTGGATCTTACGAAATTCAGAGATTCAGATAGTGACCTGCAGGCTACAGTGAATGATCAAAGCTTGGATCATCTCTTTGGCGTGAGCGCGGTGGAGTAATAATGTTTTTTTTTCTCATCAGCAACGTTCTGGAGGTTCTTAGTTAGGTTAAGCATGGCTGCCTTGGAAAGCGACGAGGCCAAAGAGATGAACCGAACGGAATTGGCTTGGCTTGGAAAGCAAGTGTGGAAAAGAACAATAAAAGATGGAGGTGTGTGCCCATGCATATGCCCGTGACTTAATTTAGCTCAAATTGGAATTAGGGACCGAATTTAAAATCTAGGCAATCATGTAGTAGAAGTCTGATCATATAAAATTTTAGAACGTTGGTGCATGAACTTCTTCAATGCTGAGCGCCACGCCTGTCTTGTGGCCTTGTGGCTGTCTCCACCGAACTTGTACATTGAAATGTTTTTGTTTAAGCACAGTGTCCTTTTTTGGATGAAGCATAGTGTCCTTTAAGAAACATTGGAAAACAATATCTTTACCTGCAACATCCATCCCCGCAAAAAAAAGTTATACCCTTCGTCTCAAAATATAATATTAATTAGACACAATTTAGTACTCCCTCCGTTTTAAAATGTAAGCCATTCTAGCATTTCCTATATTCATTTTTACAGAGGGAGTACTACGAATCTAAATATCTAATAGATTTTTTAAGCAGATTTATTGAAGCGATTTTCAGCATGTACCTCTTCTCTTAGAAATAGGGTACTTGAATTGTTATAGTTTGGAACGGGGAAGTTTCATCCCGCAAAAGAAAATGTTGCAATTTTCATTACCATTTTATGAATGTAATGCAGAGTTCCACTGTTGTGTTCTGTTCAGGAAAGAATGAGAAAAACAGTCCAGGTTATGGATTATTGTTTTTCTTTTACCACTGGTCACGAATTAGTTACTACAGTAACTTACTACTCCACCGATGAAACTGTTCTCAAGCTCTTATTTCGCCATAAGTTCCGTGCTGTGCAATATCAGTAATCAAAGCATTGATTGACAGCTCACGTATTTCAGTATTTGTATAAAGTGACTTCTGAACAGACATCCGAACTAGAAGTACTATACACTGAACAATTTGGCAAGCGTTTTTCTTTTTCTTTTTGAAGGTACCACTTTATGCTTGCTATTTTTACCTTTATAAATATATATAGAGGGGGAAGCAAATGTACAGTACAATATTCAGCTAAGGCTGTGTTTAGATTTAGGGTGTAAAGTTTTGGCGTGTCATATCCGATATACGGACACACGTTTGAAGTATTAAACGTAGTCTAATAACAAACAAATTATAGAATCCGCATGTAAACCGCAAGACGAATTTATTAAGTTAAGCATAATTAATCCATCATTAGCAAATGTTTACTGTAGCACTATATTGTCAAATCATGACGCAATTAGGCTTAAAAGATTCGTCTCGCAATTTACACGCAATATGTGTAATTAGTTATTTCTTTCGTCTATATTTAATACTTCATGCATGTGTCAAACATTAGATGTGATAGGGTGTAAAATTTTGCCAGGGGATGTAAACAGGGCCAAAGGCTGAGAAGAAGATGAGAAAAAAAATAGAGGCAAGCAACATCTGCAAAATGTTCTAGGGTGGGACTGCAGCAATAAATTTTGCTAATGAATCGCATCATCCTGTCCTAATTTGGCAGATGGTTAATTATCAGCAAAAAATAAAAAACGTTATCCGAAATTCGTAGTGCTCCCCACGTCAAATATCAAACAGTCAAACTCATATAGTCGATTAGTCGTTCTCCAATAGGTTTAATATATTTTGCCTGTCTTATTCCTTAAGAAACAGTTTTTGGTTTCCTTTGCCCGGTAGGCGCCTGTAGGAGCCTAGGAGGGTAATAGGGCGATGATGTGCAGTCTTTAATTTTCAGCAGTTGTTCTGGACAGTAGCAACGAAACCTTTACAGCAAGGAATTTTAAGCAAGCAATACTCGTCATATTCATATCCTTCATCCGTACCCTTGTCATCAAATACTATTTTTTATAAACTTTTACAGCCTTTTTCTTAAATAAGTTTAAATATTTAAAAATATATTATATTATCAACATACTTAATCCATCTCAAAATAAACTAAAATAATACAGGATGTGATACATACTAGTACTATAATATATTTCTGTCTAGATCGAGTATTAGGCTGTGTTATATTCTGTGGTAGTAGGTTTGTTTATTTTAGAATGAAAATAACACTTAACATGGTGGTGTTTGAATCTCCTGAAGATGAAGATAAAGATTAAGTGTTTCACGCAAAACGAGGTGATAATGGCGTGTGATTAATTATTTCAAACTTGAAAATGGATTAATCTAATATTTTAGAACAACTTTCATATGGAAAGTTTTTTGCACAAAACGCACCGATTAGCAGTTTGAAAAGCGTGTCACTTTAATCCAAAATTTCATCCACCATTTTCATAGGATTCGAACGGGGCCTTAAATATAACTATATTTGAGTTCATCGAAACAGTGTAATTCAGAAGTTTTAATTGTCAGAAATGAAACCTGAATGGTCACGGCATACATTGCCCGGGGGTCCATGATCTACTGGTTTGTCAGTCTCCTCCCCTGGCCGACTCAGGAACAGAAAAGAATAACCTTGCGGCTAGCTATCGGTTACGTTACTCTATGCCAACTTCATGGCTGTGTCTAGATCCAAAGTTCAGTCTTTTTTCATCACATCAACCTGTCATACATACATAATTTTTTAGTCACATCATTTTCAATTTTAACTAAAATACAAACTTTATGCTGAACTAAACACAACCCATATATGAGTATTTACCGGCTTTTTATTAGAAAAATTGAGAGGCTGATGCATGGGGCCATGGCAGTTACATTCAGGTAGTAGTGGTTCTCTTTTACCTTTTTGCGAGGACATTCAGGTAGGTTGATGCATTAACATCCACATAATGCTAGTCACGACAAATAACAGTATTAACTAGTATTAAGTGGCTATGTAGTCTCTACTACACGGCAAAAAAAAATTACTGGCCATGGTGATTTTGTATCAAGTATATGATCACGAACCATATGCTAAAACCTCATAGTACAAACCAAGACGCGCCAACTGCCAAATGCAGTCACAAAACTCGGAATTGTTCAGGTTGGTGTTGGTGTTGTTGGTGGCGTACATCTGGGCCGGGAAATGAAGGCATCGGTTTGTGTCAGCCCTTCCTTTCGTTCCTGTGAAGATTCATAGATGCTGAGCAGTGCAGGAGAAAGTAACGCAAATCTTCCAATTCAGGTTAGCTTTCTTTTCCAGTTTTTTTTTTGGTGATCTAAATTAGCGGTCCTCTTTGTCATGACGTCGACTCTCTACTGTGGATCGAGAAATCTCTCCAAACCAAGACGATCTTGTATGCGTTTCTGAGGCCGTGAGCTCTCGTGAGAAAACCCCGATTAATTAAAGGCCAACCAGATTGTTGCTAATTTATTGCCTTTGTTATGCACCAAAAGAAATCCATATACTGTATCGATACGTCGACACTTGCATATCCTGGCACTAAATTTTGTTGTTTCTGCTCGATTATTACATACAGCCAAGGTCATTTTCGCCCCAGGTTGCAGGATCTTGGACCAAGATCAACGACCCTAAATCAAAATGGAGCTATCTATCGTCATACAGATACAGTAACACATGCTACTAGCTTTGTCGGCCATGGCGCACACATCGCACATGTGAAACCTAACCAAGAACACGCGCGTACCCCCGGCATGGATGCAACCGTGCAGGGGATGCACAGTGTGTAATCAATACGTGCACTAAAGGCAACCCCCCCCCCCTCCCCTTCCCCTCCACACCCCAAACACACACACTCGATACTGTGCTGTGGTTGGGAGCTTTAGCTGATTAAAAGCCAGTTTTTAAAAAACTGAAAAAGTTGGATTTTTCAGTTTTTGACTTCTAATTTATTTTTTCATCTTATCATAATCTAAATGAAAACTGAACTGTTTAGAAAAACTTCTGATTCTAAAAGAAGTTGCAGTTGTCAGAAGCTCCTCAAACAGACCCTTAATAGCCTTAGATTTTCTAAACAATCTAGCTTTTTTACCAAGATTGGAAGAATCAAAAGTTATAAAACTGTAAAAATAAACTAACCAAAAGCTGAATAGATAAGCTTTTTCATATTCACATTGTCTCGTAAAATCTCATTGAATTTTCAGCTATCCAAATAAGGACTGAAATGACCGTGCGTGGACTCGCAATTAAGCAGAGGCGGCCATGCATGGCCTCTGCCTCTCTTTATCTCTGATCTCTGATCCCTGGTCGTTGGCGGAGAGATCATGTCACCACTACTTTAGCCCAGCTACTCGCTGTGATGCGAAATGGGAGCTAACACGTACAGCCCCCGAATTAAATTACACCAAGGTGAGGTGCCTGCCTGCTCATCGCTCGATCGATCGATCGAACAATGTACCCAGCTAGTAGTACATACTGTACGTACTAGCTCGGATCATGTGCAGAAAAGTAAGGACAATTATACCGTTGTAGTTGTACGTGCATTGTCATCGCACAGGGATGTTCTGTTGTCAAGTCAGATTGTTTGATCGTTCGGATTTCTTTCTTCCTGTTTGGTCAGCTAAGGTTTGCACAGCAACACAGTAGTCAGTAGATAAGCACCGAAAGGGTCTCTTGCTTTGGTTTTGGCTTTGTTGCTGCCTTGGCTGTGTAGTAGCTTCAGGGTAAAGGCAGCAGCTGCAACCTGCAAGAGATTCTTGGCATCTTTAGTTCTTTACCCTTTGATTCGTTGTGGGCATCTTCAGTTTTGCAGTGGCCTTGTTCTGGGAGCAGGCAGACATGGATCAGGATGCATCCAAAACGATCAGATTTTGGCATTATCATGCATGTTTAATTTGGCGGTCAGCCGTCCGCATCGGCAAACCAATCTTGCCCGAACAAGAATAAAAACAGAAGAATGAAGAAGCGATTAAAAATACGCACACGCCGGCAAATCTATAAATTTTCAATAATCCATAGCTTCAAACCATCACAGCATCGATCGGTTGGTGTCCGTGTCTTTGGGATGCTGTGCATATCCAACAAGAATGCACACACCCCCAACGAACTCCCAAAACGAGTAACCTCCTTGAGAGATGACACGATACCCACCCCCCCAATATATCTGCAAATTATGAGGGGCTTGAACCGAATCAATGTTGAGCTTGACGTCTCAAGTTCCGACGTCTCAAGTTCCCCAGCCTTCAGTGCTTTGATTGGATCTGGACAGTGAGCAATGAGAAAAATTCCTAAAGTTATTGGGCATCTCCAATCCCCTTGGCCTCGGGCACCTATATATGCTCACCCGTACGACAGGAACAGCTGCGTAAATTGAACACTTAACCGCTGGTTGAATCGTACTGCCACGATTTAATTGCGTGTGTGCTAGCTCGTCTCTCTGCACAATTGTACTGGCAGTTGCTGGGAGGAAATCCTGGGATCCACAGGTCAAAAGCCCATTGCTGTTGAAAGGTCAGTTTCAGATATTCCTTACCAGGGTTCAGAACTCACAGATTGAAGCTTGTGACTGTGGGTGTCAGTACATTTTGGCAGTGTCATTTTATTGTTCAATTTGGGGAATTTTTCTAGGGTTAGCCTACTCAGCTCACCCCTTCCTCATCTATTCTATTAGCATAACACTTTACAGATAGGTCCTTGGTACAATACATATTTACACCAACACTCCCTCTCAAGATGGGCAAAAGATATCAATCATACCCATCTTGTTACATATTGATTGAATCTCACTAGGACCTAACCCCTTTGTTAGACAATCAGCTAGTTGTTCACATGACTTAATATACTCCAACCTAAGCACCCCGCTATCAATCTTCTCCTTAATGAAGAACCTATCAATCTCCACATGTTTAGTGCGATCATGCTGAACAGGGTTGTTTGCAATGCTGATAGCTGATTTATTGTCACAATGAAGCATCACAATGTCACTTCTTAGCACTCGCAATTCAGTCAACAAGCTCCTCATCCACAACATCTCACTCAAGCTCAAAGCCATAGCTCTGTATTCTGCTTCTGCGGTAGACCGAGCCACCACTGCCTGCTTCTTGCTTCGTCAAGAAACAAGATTACCACCAACAAACACACAATAACCTGATGTAGATCTTCTATCATCCATACTACTCGCCCAATCAGCATCACAATATCCTTCCACATTTAGATGCCCATTCTTCCTAAACCACAATCCCTTTCCAGGAGTCCCTTTCAGATATCTGAGAATCTTATGAACAACATCCAAGTGACCAGTTCGAGGATCATGCATATACCTACTCACAACACTAACCGCATAGGAAATATCAGGTCTTGTATGGCAAAGATAGATCAAGCGTCCCACCAGTCTTTGGTATGCTTCCTTATCAACGGGATCACCTGATTGAGCACACAATTGGTGATTCCTATCAATAGGCGTAGTACTTGCACGACACCCAAGCATTCCTGTATCTGTCAACAGATCCAAAACATACTTCCTCTGAGAGAGAACAATCCCCTTTGATGAACGAGCAATTTCAATTCCAAGGAAGTAGCGAAGAGGACCAAGATCCTTCACCTCACATGCCTTTCCCAGCCTTTCCTTTAGACACCTGATTTCTTCTACATCATCACCAGTGATCACTATATCATCAACATACACAGCCAAGATGGTGATGTGTGTCCCCCTATGTTTGTAAAAGACAGTGTGATCTCCATTACATTGAGAATACCCCATATCACACACAGCATGCCTGAACCTATCAAACCATGCACGTGGAGACTGCTTCAACCCATACAAGGATTTCTTGAGTTTACATACTTTTCCAACTGTCTGGCTATTCCCAAATCCTGGAGGGATCTCCATGTAGACCTCCTCATGTAAATCACCATGGAGAAATGCATTTTTCACATCAAGCTGATGAAGGGGCCACCCAAAGTTCACCGCACAAGATACCAAAGCTCTCACTGTACCCATTTTTGCCACCGGTGCAAATGTCTCATCATAGTTAATTCCATATGTTTGACTGTAGCCTTTTGCGACTAACCTTGCTTTATACCTATCCACCTTCCCTTCAGGGGTTTGCTTCACTATAAAGACCCACTTACATCCCACTGCCCTTTTTTCTGGTGGAAGTTTTACAAGCTCCCAAGTCTTATTCTTCACAAGGGCATTCAACTCTTCTTTCATTGCATCTTTCCACTTTGGATCCTGCTTTGCACACTTCCAATCCTTTGGTATAGGCACTGTCTGTAATGATGCAATAAATGTTTTGTATGCTGGTGAAACATGAGAATATGTGATATAGTTTGCAATGTCATGCATAGAACTAAGATGCTCAAAACCAAGACGTATAGGAGGTCTACTAGCATTGGATCTAGTCTCTCTACGTTGTGCAAGAGGTAATTCTACATGTTCAAGAGTTGGAGAAGTATTACCAATTGTCTCAAGAGAAGCCAAGGAGGCTGGAGGAGAGAGACTCTGGGAGGATTCAGGGACTGGACATTTTGGGTGTGGTAACTCTTCAATTTGACTTTGCACTAACCCTTTTCTTTTCTCCCCCTGACTATCAAACCGCCTCCTTTGGTAAACTAGCACATCCTTTTGTTTCACCCTTTCGGCTCCCTCCATAGGACATGGAATTGTCCCAACAACTACTTCTCCCTCTTCTCCATCCTCTTCATGAGGGACCATTTCTCTATCCTCATCTTGTGTATCTTCAATGACTTCCACTACTTCTTTACTCGCATCATCAATAGAGCATGGTATTGATCCAATCACTACTGCCTCTCCATTCTTGTCACCAACATTTTTTTCATGTATGTCACCTCTCTCTCTCTCCCCCTCTCGACTATCAACCTCCATGACAGTCGAGAATTCCTCAAGAAATTGGTCAAGATCTCCTTTACTTTTATAATAGGGCTCAAACTCACGAAATGTCACATCCATACTCACAAACAGTCTTCTCCCAATGGGATCCCAACATTTATACCCCTTCTGACTCGAAGCATAGCCAACAAACACACACTTTACTGCATGAGGATCTAACTTGCCAACAGAAGGTCGGTGATCTCGCACAAAACAAACACAGCCAAACACCTTTGGAGGAACCTTGAACTCTCGCTTACCCAATAACAGTTCGGCAGGAGACTTCATACCAAGTATTCTGGAAGGCATGCGATTGATAAGATATGCTGCTGTCATCACAGCCTCACTCCATAGATACTTTGGTACATTCATCTGGAACATCAGAGATCTTGCCACTTCTAGCAAATGCCGATTCTTTCTCTCAGCTACACCATTTTGAGGAGGGGTGCCAGGACAAGTAGTCTGGTGAATAATCCCCTCATCTGAGACATATGACACAAATTCATTATTGATATATTCTGTTCCATTATCAGTCCGAATAATCTTAACTTTTGCATCAAACTGAGTTGTCACTAATTTATGAAAGTCCTGGAAGCAACGAAGGACCTCACTTTTGTGTTTAAGCATATAAATCCAAGTCATACGAGTGTGACAATCAATAAAGGTGACAAACCACTTGAAACCACTCACAGAAGTAACTGGGCATGGTCCCCAAACATCAGAATGTATTAATATGAAGGGCTCACATTTACGAAGACCAATTCCAACATATGTAGAGCGAGTATGTTTGCCAAGCTCACAAGCATCACACACCAATCTATGCTTATCCACTCTACTAAAGAGGTCTGGATACAACTTACTCAAAATCTCAAAAGATGGATGTCCTAACTGACAGTGAAGCAAACTGATCTCCTTCTCAACATCTCCAACCACCGCAGCTAGTCCCAGTTCCTCATGATTGATGTACCACAAACCATCACGCCTGACTCCAGTCCCAATCCTCCTCCCAGTCCCCTTCTCCTGGAACAGACAAGAATTCTCATCAAATACAACAATGCACTTGAGTTGATCAATAGCCGAGCTAATTGAGAGAAGGTTAACTGGAAAGGAAGGAACATGCAGAACAGAAGACAAGTTCATTGATGATGTGCACTCTACCGACCCTATACCATGAATAGGCTTGGATGTACCATCAGCGATTTGGATAGTTTCAGAGTGGATATAAGGGGTGTATGATGTGAAAGTATTATGCAATCCTGTGACATGCTTTGATGCTCCTGAGTCTATGATCCAATCTATAGGATGTCTATATGTAGATGCAAGTGCCTGTGCCTGAGTACCTTCGCCCACTTGGGCGTAGTTGGCGAAGTTACCAAAGTGAGTGGTGGTGTTAGAGCTCTTATTGGTCTTGTTCTTCTGCCATTCCTCCCATTGTGTCACTTGTTCACCTATTAGGGTAACAGCTTTCCCATCCTCCATAGCTGCATTGGCCTGAGGAACACCTCTGCCCCTACCACGACCTCCAACACGACCTCCACGATCACCTCCTCTACCACCACGATTTCCCCCACAACCACCATGGTCTCCTCCAAATCCACCACGAGTTCCACCATGCCCTCCTCGAATCGATCCCCTACCACCAATGTTCCGGGAAGTGGGACAATTGTAGCTCACATGACCCACTTGCCCACAATTGTAGCATTCCCTATTATCAGCTGCAATGTATGCTGATCTTATAGGATTTGTACCTCTCATCAACCTCAATCTCATCTCTTCCTGCACCATTGCTGAAATGGCCTCTTCCATAGTGGGCAATGTAGCTTGGTGGAACATAGCTGCTCTCCTATCCTCAAACTCCTTGTTCAACTCCTTCAAGAAATGAATGACTCTTCGCCTCTGCAGCCATTTATTTCCAATCACAATGTCATCCTCATGTTTCAATTGCAGGGGATCATAGTGATCAAGATCTGCCCATAACTGTTGCAGCTCGCTAGCGTACTCTTGGACTGTTCTCCCCTCTTGCTTCAAATTCTCCACTTTGTTCTGAGCCTCAACCATCATCATTACATTTCCCTCTCCTGAATACATGTTGCTCAGCGTCTTCCATACAACTGCAGCATTCTGGATAGCTTCTATCATCCTGCCAATAGAAGGAGCCACCGAGGTCATCAACCAAGATACCACAGTGGAATTTGTAGTATTCCATGTCCTCCATGCTTGGCTCTCCTTATCAAAAGGTTCTTCACAACTCTCTAGTAAAAAATGATCCACCCCTTTTGCTCTCAACATCAGTTGGGCTCTCCTACACCAACTCAAATAATTTTTGCTCCCCTCCAACCTCAACTCATTTGGCATCAATTCTAGTTTCACTTCAGACACTCCAGCCGCATTCCTAGGACCTATCATGCCCATCTTCAGCAAATCCTCTAGCAAACATTTCATATCACCTTTAGTAACAAGCAAGGAAGTATCCACAACCTCCTTTCCCTCCCCAGAAGACATTTTTTTTCTTCCCTTAGCTTCTTCTTTACCACATTAACAGAGATACAACAAGGACCAGACTTCAATCCCCCATGGAAGATCAAATATTAGCCAAATCAACTAATAGGAGCAACAACACTACTCCTCAGTTTCTCACCAAAACAGAACAGCAGCAATAGCACTACTTCTCAGTTTTCAGCACAGCAGCAAGTACTCAGTTTCTTCCCTAAATCAGCACAGCAGCAGCAAATACAGCAGCAACAGCAAGCCAAGCGCCCACTTCACCTTCTCAAGTAGCAGCAGCACCAACACCTCACCACCAGCAGCAACAACCTGCTCCTCTGCCACACGCCGTCACCAGCTAGCCCTCCGCACGCGTCGTCGCCGTTGGTGCTCCCTGCCGTCGACACCGTCGCTTCCTCACTCCACATCCCGCCTTAGCAGTGCTGCCGTCCTGCGCCGGCACAGTGCCGCTTCCTGCCGCGGCCACCAACCGTCTCCGCCGCGTGCGGCCACGCTGGCCTCGCGCGTGCGTCGTCGCGCCGCGCCAACCTCGCCTCGGCCCGCGCCGCTGCGACCTCGCCAGCTAGGGTTCAACCTCCCCAGTCGCCGGCGACCCGCTCTGATACCATATTGTTCAATTTGGGGAATTTTTCTAGGGTTAGCCTACTCAGCTCACCCCTTCCTCATCTATTCTATTAGCATAACACTTTACAGATAGGTCCTTGGTACAATACATATTTACACCAACACATTTGATTAGTACTAACACTCATATAATCAATTCATGATGTACAGGTCTCTGCTTACTGTAGGTAGTACAAAATTGAAGCGTGTAACTTTTCTTTCTTTTTGTAACTTTGCTATTAGCTGCATATTCTTATCATGTAGTAACACTCGGAAAAGAACAGGGAGATTGTAGCTAAGAAAATGAAAAGCATAGCAATGTTCTGATTGAGATATACCTTACCTGACACTGTGAAGTGTAAACACCTCCTTTTATTTCTCTTTGAGATGGCAACACTTGCTCTCGATGTGCACTGTATTACTGTAAGTCTGTAACTCACGCCTCAAAGCGAAGCTTGCGCTATTGCGCAGGAGTAGCAGTGGTCTTTGTCACAAGGTAAAGCATAGCATCTGAACATTTACATGTACACATGCCAACTTGCGTGGTAAGATTCACGGGACGAGTAGATGGGAAGCATTTCGCTGATCGAGCTGCAGAAATCTACCCGCGCAATTTGCTTGAGCAGATCAATCCTCTGAAATGGGCTTCCAAATGGAAGAGATGGGCTCGAACAGAATGTAGATTCGGCCTCTGTTCCGGTCTAACCCCAGTCTCGGTTGCGACGTAATTTATGTTCATATTTGCAACTGAATTTCGTTGAACAGTCACCAAACCAACAGAAAATACATTCAAATTTCCCCAAGAAATACATTCAAATACGGCTAGCTCCAGCCCTGCACCGGCCACCGCCTGTCGGGGTCCGGCCGCCACGACGACGACGACGACCGCCTCCGCTCCTTGGTCGTCGTCACCCCCGCCTCCTCGTCTCCGGGGCACCTGCACCTCCCAGGCCTCTGGACGGCGCGGGTGAGCGCCCCCCAGAACAGCCTGGCCGCGCGGGGAGGGCACGCCGGCGGCGACGACGACGACGACCACGCGCCGCCGCCGTCGTCGTCGTGGAACGCCGTGCCATACACGCTCGGAAGTCGCTCGTATCCGGACAGCATGGATATCTTCTCCACCCCGCCGGCCTCGGCGGCGACCAGGTACGACGACGACGACGACGCCGACGCCGCCGTGGGCGCCGCCCTCCATGCGATGGGCGCCATGATCCGGCGGAGCAACGCCGCGGCGGGCGCTCTCTCCTCCGCCGCCGCCTCCTCCTCGTCCTCGACGCGCGTTGCCATCCACGATGACGGTGCTGTACAACTTGAACGATGCGTGATGGTTTTATATTCGTTGGCGCGCGGCAACTGATGCGGCTGTCATGCGTGAACACAGAGATTGAGGGAGGCCACTAATACGAACTCTCCGTCACTGCATGTGGGCCCGCTTGACCGCTGAGGAAAAGTCTAAATTTGCCACTACAAATTTATTATAGTTTTCAATGCTAGCAAAACTGTTTTCAATTTGCCGACAGCTCGACGGCATGGGCTGCGTAACTGGGCAGTTTCGGCCCACAAAGAGTCGTATGGGCTAGTTTCAGTGTGCAGTCTCCTCGATTATGTGGCTTACTACGTGGTATTTATGTGGCAGTTTCCTCGAAGGCGGCCGCGCCGCCGCCGGAGTACGGAGGTGCCGCTCTCCTCCGACTCTGCCGGCGAGCTCAAGGCCGTCGAGCTACCCTCCTCCCTCAAGGTGCTCCAGGAGCGGTTGCTTCCCCCGCGGCGCCGACGTCTTCCCCCACCTTTGCTCGCCTGCAGCTCAGTACTGGAGAGCCTCGCGCGCTCGCACTCAACAGGTGGAGAGAGAGAGGAAGAGAACAGGGGAGAGAGATGACGTGGCATTCTGACATGTGGGACCTACGCTGACTCAGCTGTCACGTAGGATAAAACCGGGGTTAAAACCACTGAAAGACCTATTGTGACTGGTTTTGATTAGTTAAGAGACGTCAGATATCTGGTTTTGTGGTTGGGGGATGATTTTGTAACTCGACGACAAGTCGAGGGACCTTCGGTGTACTTTTCCTTCGTATTAGTGTCCGAATACGAGCCCAATAACATGGCGCGCCTCCCCCCTTGCCGTCCGCAAACAACGATGGGCCGTGTCTTGTCCCATCCGTATTGTGTCGCTACCATTGCTAGCGACGGCATCGCCCGATCCATACCAAATTACCAATTCGGACGAGTTTTCCGGTGGAGCCCCTTGAGTTTCCCGCTATTCCTGTTGGGTCCCTCCCCAGCGATGTCACTATCAGACCGCCATGGCCGCCGGCCGGCGATGCCCGCCACAATCTTCAAGAATAGCCGCATCAAGTAATAACCGTGCGGAATAGACTTGTGCAATCTTCAAATGAAATTAGTCTAACAACATAGGGCTCTAGACTAGATGCATTAGTGATCAATGACATCGATTGATCGATCTGGGTAGATATGAAAGGGTCTCAATTTGACAATGCCTGATCATATAAGTATAAACCAGTGAACCAACAGTGCCAAAGATAGTACATCTCATCTATCTACGACGGTAGTAACAACTATACTAACAAGGATATACACACACACACACTGGACTAGTCCATCTCCAACAGAGGGATATCTGAATTTTGAGATGGACAGTGATCTTGATGCAATGTTGATGTTCAGAACAGACTCGAGATCAGCCGGCTTCTCAGGCTCCTCGACGTAGAGTGGTACGAACGGGCCAGGAGGCCGGCGCCGATGCCGATGCCGAGGCAGATGCCTACGCTGATGCCGACGCCGACTCTGACGCCGGCGGTGAACCACGAGAAATCGCCGTCGTCGTCTTCCTCGCCTGCAGGCTTCACGTAGAAGCCGTCGTAGTCGGCGTCGCCGGCGTCCTGCTCCGGCTTGTAGCACCTGTACTCCGACACCTACATTGACGGTGCAGCTCAAGCATTTCAGTTCAAGAAATCGACGATGATAAAATAAACGGAGATTCATCGGAGAGAAAGAAAATGCTGGGATTTTTTTACCTCGGTTTCATGCTTCGGAGGCAGCGTTTCTTTGGAGTCCTCCGCCGGCTCGCCGTGCTCCGGGATGGGCTCCATGAAGGCCTTGACGTGGCGCCGCCTCCTGAACCGCAGCTGCATCGCCCTCGTGAAGACGACCGGCGCGCCGCGGGCCAGGCCGGCGACGTACACCTCCACCACCGGCGGCTTCGCCTCCTTGCTACCGCGCCTCACGAGGCCCGACCCGCGCTGCGCCGCGACCTGGCACTTCATCACCCAGCCGCCGCCGCCAGCGCCGGCGTCGCGCGTGTCCAGGATCCCGACGACGAGCCGCTCGCCTCCGCACTGGACGTCGAACCGCGCGCTCCCGGACACCCTGACGTCCGCCGTGCTGACGAAGGTGCAGGAGTCGCCGCCCTCCGTGGCGGCGGCGCCGACGCCGTCGGCGCGGTCCAGGCGGAGCGACACGTGGCCGTTGCTGGCGACGCTGCCGCCGCTCACCTCGAGCACGGTGTCCGGGGTGAGCGGGGCGTGGGTGACGGTCACAGAATCCAGCATGGACTCGTTCACCTCGCACCTGCTCACCCTCAGGAAGAACACCTTGAGGCTCAGCCAAGACGACGGCTCCGGCGGCGTGGCCATGGCGACTGCTGATCCGGGAATTTTCCCCATGTTTCCAAGATTCTTGGAACCGAGTTGCTCACATCAGAGCATGGAATGGATGGGATATTTGAGCGGTCAGGATGTGAGTGTCCTTGGGTATTCCATCTGCAACAATCAAAAACTAAAGAAAAGGTGTTAAAATGGAAGGATTTTAGGCATCTGTGATGAACTGCACCATATGACAAATTTTTCAGCCGAGCACAACTGTGCAAGTCATTGACACTGATACTGCTCATGTATTATGAATTCTACATAGGACATGACGGATGAAAATGAAAACCTATGACCTATTCATACAAAACATAGGAGCAGAAGATAGATTCTTGGACGAACACCTTGCTAAATTCTGAATATGAAATACATACAGATACCAGATACTTCTCAAGAACTACGATGAATTCTGCATACAGGACATAAATGGAAGAATTTTTTTCCCCAATGATAAGAATCATAACTAGAAATTCTTTAACAAAAGCAAATCAAACTCGCAAACAACTCAAGAACTTATTAGGATGCAGTGTTAAGGTTCCTTTTAGAAATCCCCTTTGATTTTCTAAACTAAGGATGAAGTACTGCTGAATAATTTGATAGTTCTTTCATACTCCTGCATAAGATGGAACGGGGAAGAAGAGGATGATAAAATCATAATGTAATCATAATCATGATCCCCACTTGCACAGAGTATAAGATTTTGGGGAATCAGAGAACAAGAAATTTGATTCCCAGTTTCTGACTTAACACTGAACACCTGAAGCATCTCCCAAACAAGGAATCCTGCGTAGTGTTTCCATGAACAGTATCGAAGAGCACAGAGCTAAGCAAGGACATAATTCCTTACCAGATTGAGCTCCTAGGCTCGAAGATGCCTGGCTCCCCCTTCCCCTCTTCACTTATGCACACAGTATGCTAAGGAAGAGACGAACAGTGGACTAGTAGTCCTGAAAAGAGGCTTTCCTCTCAATTATACGAATTTATTTCTCCAAGGAATTGAGCCCCGTAAATCCCTCAACTGACACCTCACACATTGCACACGAAAGTCCAAAAAACACCTCTTCATGCATGACTGCATAATTCCGTTTGGTACTTTTGGCAGCCCAGAAGAAAAAAAAAATAAAGTTGCCATTCGAAAAAGTAAAAGGAAATAATAAAATATATAGTTGTCCATGAAGGAAAATGGAAATTGCTTTTGCTGGCAATTTTTTATTTAATTTCTCAATGTGTAACTGTGAACAAATGCCCATATGTAACTGATTGGGGCCTTTTAACGTGCGTTCAATTGCCCAATCTAAATAGTGGCAAAACATCGAATCCAACATCTCAGCTATTATTTAGCTTCACATACGTATTTCGTTTACAGCCACCTATGCACACACAAAGGACATGAAACCACTTGTGTATTTTGTTGTTTCTCTGTTTTTTTGTGGTTTGTGTTTCTGACATGTCGATATCATTTTTGCAAAGTGGCTGAAAATGTATCCAGTAGCATTCATGTTACAAACTACAAAGACATGAATTTAGGTGGCTGGTAACAAACGAAGTATAGCCTAGTGTTCAAGATCTTGAACTTGGTAATGGTAGTCTTACTAGTCTCCATCAACTGTTTCCTGCCACATATAACAATTTTGTTGATAGTGATATGTAAGATCTCCGCCATATCTCGTGAAACAAAAAATCTATTACTGCTTCTGATTCTCCAATAAGCAAAATGAGACTGTAAACATCCATCGGTCTGCTCTTTAGTTTATCATCCGTAACTAAAAATCTATCTATTATATTACTAAGACAGCTCGAAAAAAAGATACCACGTTCACCGTGGGAGCTAAAAATTCCCATATTAATCGGAGAAAAAGAGAAAAAATCTATACCATTATATTGTAATGGATTAAATTAAAGGGTGTAGATTTATCAGAAAAAAATTCTCTCAGTATGAATCAAACTCTATTCGATACAAATAGGAAAGTAACTCTGATCTTTGATGTACATCACAAATATGCATGCATGCATGTCTGATTCCTTATTGTATTTGGCTAGGATGTTGTCCGATTGGGGGAAAGAAAAAAAATTGAATACCATATGGATTCCAAATAGAAAAAAGTAAATCAAACGGATGGCTTCGATACATACGTAGATTTGGATTTTGAAGTGAAAAGGGAATTGAACTATCACTAGATCTGTCCACTGCTAACCCAATTTAATTGATGCATTCAGACTTGCAGCCAAATAAAATTCAGAAGCTAGCATATCATAAAACTGGCCGCAGATGGAAAAAAAAAACACCACATCTAGACTACCAATACAATTATTCTTCAATATATGTTGTGTTTAGTTCCACACTAAAATTGAAAGTTTGAAGAAATTGGAACGATGTGACGGAAAAGTTGGAAATTTGTGTGTGTAGGAAAGTTTGATGTGATGGAAAAGTTGGAAGTTTGTGTGTGTAGGAAAGTTTAATGTGACAGAAAAGTTGGAAGTTTGAAGAAAAAAGTTGGAATGTAAACAGGGCCATATTTAGTCCTTACTCCCTCCATCCTATTTTAAGCGCAAACATGAGTTTTCGTGTCCAACTTTGATCATCCTATTTTAAGTGCAAACATGAGTTTTCAAAAAATATTAAAAAAATAAGTCAAACATAAAATACTATTCATATTTTATTATCTCTTTCAAAGGAGACACCATGTTCGCTGTGGAGACTAGAAATTTCCACATTAATCGAAGAAAAAGAAAATGAGAGTCTAAGTAGAAATACAATTTAAAAATAACTGAAATTCGGGATTAAAAATAAGCACTATTGAAAGAAGAGTACATATAAGAACTCGATACGAGATTAATTAATATTCAAAATAAAAAAATAAAATAAAATCCAAAATTAGCAAAAAAGAAAAGAAGAGTTCAAGTAGAAAAAAAATTTAAAAATAATTGAAATTCAGAATTAAAATTAAACAATATTGAAAGAAGAGTCGATATAAAAACCCAATAAGAGATTAATTAAAATTAGGAATAAAAGTAAATTAAAATTGGAAATTAGAAAAATAAAAGAAAAGAAGAGTTCAAGTAGAAATATAATTTAAAATTAACTTAAATTCGAAATTAAAAATAAGGAATATTGAAAGAAGAGTCCATATAAGAATCTAATACGAGATTAATTAAATTCAGTATAAAATAAAATAAAATCCGAAATTAGACAAATTAAAAAGAAAGTTCAAGTACGAATACAATTTTGAAACAACTTGATTTGAAAATAAAAATAAAAATATTAAAATAACACAATACAATATTAATTAAAATTCGATATACAAATAAAATAAATTCCGAAATTAGAAAAAGAAAAATAAGACAACTTATAAATAACTAAAATTGGTGATAAAAAATAAAGACTATTGAAAAAAAAGATCATCTAAAACATATAACGAGATTAATTAAGTAACAGATCTATAAAGGAGTAGAGTGGTGGCATTTGATGGGACATCTAAAACTATTAATAAAACACCAAATAGAATCCTAATGACGATTAAAACGATTAACGACGGGCAGGCCGTGAAGCAACCGGTCAAGGCGGTTGGCGGGACTTCTAGAAAGTAAAAAAAAAAAAACTCCAATGATAATCATATTCTATTTTTAAAATCTCAATGACAATAAAAAGGACAGGTAGCGGACGAGTCGTACATGAGTACAGTGGCAGAGCTGTCGACGGTTGGCGGGACTTTTAGAAAGTAAAAAAAATGAATTTCAGCGATAGTTATGTTTGAATTTTTAGAATCCCAATGATAATAAAGAGTTGGTGCTGGACGAGCCTTATAGGAGTATAGTGTCAACGTTTGATCAGACTTCTAAAAATTATAGAAAAATGAAACCCAGCGAGACAATATACTCTTAAAACTACAAGGTGAGTAAACCCCAATGATAATCATGTTCAATTTTAAAATCTCAATGACAATAAAGAAGGGATGCAGCGGGCGATCCGTTGAGGAGTGCATGCAGCGGGCGAGCCGTAGAGGAGTGCAGTGGCAAAGCCGCTGATGGTTTGGCAAGACTTCTAGAAAGTAAAAAAAACTGAACACAAACGATAATTATGTTCGATTTTTAAAATCTCAATGACAATAAAGAGAAGAGGAAGTGGACGGACCGTAGAGAAGTATAATAGCAGCGTTTAACGAGACTTCTAGAAATTATAAAAACAAAACCCAACGAGATAATAAACTCTAAAAACTATACAATCCAACTTTTATAGATTCCAAGAAAAATGAATAGAAACCGTGGTAGATCGAGCAAGCAAATAAAAAATGAGATGACATAAGTAAGGGATAACAACTGGTGTGACTTTTAGAACTATAAAATTAGAAAACACGGGGATGATAAGGTTTGGTTTTTTAAAATCTTAAGACAACGAGATAGCTATTTAATAAATTTGAAGTAAAATCTGATTAAAAATATATAATTTTGTATGTGTGCTAGCCGCGCAATTACGCGGGTCACCCAGCTAGTTAAACTTTAAAGCTTACACTACAATTAATTTTGATAATTCTCCCTCGCAAAAAAATGATAATTCTTTTTATCTCAGTTTATTTTCCAAGTAGTTTTTAAGTAAAAAAAATATAAAAGTTTTACACATTTTTTTCCTAATAAGCGCCATGACTCGTAATCAACAAATGATGAAATTGCTAACACCTAGATGGCCATGTTCTATACATTGTTCAATGTGTTGGACCAAATCAAAATAGATGAAATCTTGTACTAGGAAAATACAAACTAAAATTATTTAACATCGAAGGTAGTCTTTGGCATATATTACAAAACAATAAAAAAAATTGGTTAACGAAACAATACGCGCATATATTACAAAACAATAAAAAAATAAAATTGGTTAACGAAACAATACGCGCCAGGTAGGGGTCGAACCTACGACCTTCTGCTTAGGAAACAGACGCTCTATCCACTGAGCTACAGGCGCTCAGTGTTTGAGCATTGAAACAAATTTTAAATGAAGCGTTAACCTATCATTGCCCCCACAATTTCCCCTTCCTTGTACACACGCGACGCGAGCGGCGAGCTGTTACGATCTAAAGAGAAGCTCTCCGCTTCGCCGGCGCCGCTCCCCCCACCCCCGCGCGCGGAAGATTGTCCTCGTGGCGGAGCGCGTGCTGCGGCTGTTGTGCTGCACAGCCGCCGGGCACCACATTTGCAGCAGCGCCGCCTCCGCCGCACTCGTCCATCGCCGGAGCTTCCGCTAGGGTTTCGGCGAGCCGGGGGGAGGGGGGGGGGGGGGGGTGAGGTGGGCCGTCCGCCGCCGCCTCCGCGGAGTTCCTGCCTGATGACTGGATCACGCAGGTTTACTGACTAAAAACCGTCTGTTTTACTGACTTTGTTTGGTTTGCTGGTGTAATTTCTTCTCTTTATCTGTTGATGTTTTTCATGTTTTCTGTTCTTGCGTATCTACATATTTGTATTCTGTACATCATTGTAGATAAATCTCACATTTGTATTCGCTCAAATCTAAAAATGTACATGCACATAATCTTGATACCCAAACTTTGTAGGAAGACTCCGTCTGTTTTGGGCTTTTCTCTAAAGCCGGGTAATGAAATTTGCCTGAGATAAAAAAAAAAAAAAACTTTGTAGGAAGATTTTGTATGCTATGCAATCTTACTACCGTTAAATGTATTCATTCAAAACACAATAAAGGAAATGGCTTTCATTACACCATCAAGCCAAACAAAGTTTAGGATTGCTTGAATCTGATTCCATTAACAGTTTTATTTGATTCAGTTACCATTTGCGTTTACAGACTCTAACCAAACACCACCCGACTGATTTCGCTCGCCTCTTCCTCATCCCCATCAGTCATGATCCAGGCCGTGATGGTGATGAGCACGCAGGGCAAGCCGCGCCTCCTCAAGTTCTACAGCTACCAGGTTTCGATTCTACCCCGTTCACCCAACCCTCCAATCTTCGCCCACCCGACAAGTGCTGGGTCAATTTCCCCACCCAAGACCAATAGCAGCTTACGTGATTGACGAAATGCTTTTGACCACTTTGCTCTCCTCTTCTATCTATTCTCTGCTTCATGGATTGGTTATTGGATGCAGCCCCCCGAGAAGCATCAGGACCTCGTCCGCGGCGTCTTCCAGTGTATGTATCACCCACAGTCTACTTTCCTGCTCTTCACCTTTTGTATACGATTATACGTAGTATGCTTGATTTGTGAAGCACGTTTTGCAGTGTTGTCTGCAAGGCCGGACAGTGTCAGCAATTTCGTCAAGGTTGATGCAATCTTTGGACCGGTAATGAACCCTCTCCAAGACTGATCTTGTAATAAATCTTGCTAAAATACAAGCATATGCTGGAACTGACATAGGAATTTTTGAAAGCTCCTTGCTCTAATGTCAGTTGATTTCTCTCGTTTGTTATGTAACCTGCCACTATCTTAGACTTTTAGTCAATCTGTATGCAATTGCAAACACTTTCTGCAAAAAAAAAAAAGTAAAGGAAAAAAAACTGACGTCTGTACAAGTTCATGCTTCCTCATGAAATTTACTGTTTGTCTGTTTCTCTTCTATATGTCAGTCAAACTGTAGCAAGGAAACAAACAACTTTTTTAGCGATTTGTATATGATAGCATGATGGTCAACCTTTTCTTTTGCACTTTCAGGGAGCGAAATTGGTCTACAAACATTTGGCCACATTGTACTTTGTTTTTGTCTTTGATAGCTCTGAAAATGAACTTGCGGTGCTTGATCTTGTACAAGGTAATCTGGTGCCTTATTGATGAAACTGTTTATTAGTTACTGCAATTGTTTGACTCATGTGACATGCCAACAAGGCAACAACCATACAGTCATGGTTTACACTCGCATGCCAAAAATAATTGTTATGTTCATGTTCGATCTTACTACATGCTTGTTCAGTTGTTTGACCTGCCTTATTTTACATGTTTATTGTAATGTCACTTGCGCTTCTTTATATCAATTCCTCTTTTAGATTCAAACTCATAGCTGATGACTGTGGCACTTATTTCAGTTTCAGTGTTCATACATTACTATTTACTAGTATTTAGCACTCTCTCAATAATTGATGGTTTGCTACTCCTCAAATCCCAACCCCAAACATGCACTGTTTGTTCGTCCAATGCTGGGTAGCTGCTGAACTACTCAGCTCTTTTCACTTCTGTTAAGTTCACTTTAACTCCCCGTTTTATCAGCCATGATTGCAGCAGATCAATTAATCTGTAGAAAACTTTATCTTGTGCACAGTTTTTGTTGAAACATTGGACAGATGCTTCAAGAATGTGTGTGAGCTTGACATCGTATTTAACTTCAACAAGGTAAAGTGATTCTCATGTTTTGATCCTTTTACTTTGAATATGCTCCATTGAGGCTGAGCTTGAAGAATATAAAAGGGTCAAGTTCATAAAACATGCTTATGGTCCTTTACAAGAGAGGACCAATATTGTTTTGCTAGTAAGTTAGTTTGTTTTGTTAGTACACAAATGGTAAATAAAAAGTAACACTGGAAATTTTGTTGCGGAGAGAGAGAGAGAGAGAGAGCTAGGGGCTAAGCCCACACCTTTGGTAATGCTGCCCTCAGTCGTCAATACCAAACATTACAACAATTCATCTCAACTGTCTTTGCTCGTGTCATAGTGATGATTGTTTTTTTTTAACGGAAGTGTCATAGTGATGATTGTTACTGCTTAAAGGTAATCACTATTTTTATTAGGCTAATTGAAATATCAAATGCAGCTGCATACAATTTTAGATGAAATGATACTTGGGGGACAAGTGATTGAAACAAGTTCAGAGCAAATAATGAGATCTGTCGAAGAGATTGCAAGGTTCTTACTTCCTGCTGCCTTCCCCTTGCACATGTTGCGTGCATGTTTACATGTAATCCTAACAGTATTCGTTTCTTGACGCAGGCTGGAGAAACAGTCAAACACAACCAGCCTCATACCGAAGTCGATTTCAGAGCGTTTCAGCCGTTGAGCCGTGAGAGCTTCACTCATGTTATGGACAGAAACTTTGAATGCGTGAGCAGAAGAAATCAGATTGCATTTTTCTCCAGTCGCGTTGCGATTCTCTCAAGTCGCGAGCATCTACCATTTGACATGAACATGAGAGCTTGTAGCCATCGTGAATATCTCTGTGTATCCCGCATGAAATTGAATATGTGACCTGAAACGTGAATTCTTCAGTACTATCTGGTTTGCTTGCCGATTGCCAGTTGAGGCATCGTGTCTCCTAGACAAGAAAAATCATACTAGCCTGTTTCTCCTTCGGCTGATGATATCTGTGCTGTTTTTGATACAATGTTGTTCTTGGAAAATTGCGAAGGCCGTTGTGTTTTCTTCTGAATTCGATGTCTGATGCATTTATCGTTTCTCCAACAAGAGTTGGATGAAGATGAAGATGAAGATTTTGGTGACACGCATTTCAAACTGCTAAACGGTGTACTAAACGGTCTGTTTCATGCAAAAACTTTATATATGAAAGTTATTCTAAAATATTAGATTAATCCATTTTTCAAGTTCGTAATAATTAAAACTTAATCACACGTTATTACTACCTCGTTTTACATGAAACACTTTATCTTCATCTTCATTTTCAAGAGATTCAAACACCACTATTGTCTTTTGTTCTCAGAGCTCCATTGGTTGACTTAATAAACCAAAATAAAAGTTAAAATTTGAATTTTTAAAGTTGATTTTAAGATGTTTTCAACGCAATTTCTCTTTAGCGTTGGCTTTTAAGTCACTACGAACAAACATATAAAAGTTTTACCTATAATTTTTTTATTTCCTAATAAACTGTTTTGATTTATTAGGGAATATTGTCAACCAATGAAACTGAAAAATTCTACGGGTTGTTTCGCTAGACAGTTTTATCACCAGGACGAGGTAGACAATTTTATCACCGGGACGAATTGAGTCGTACTGCCTCTGTCCCTTAAATAACTAATTTAGTATTGAATATAACATATTATTCTACTGTAAATTTTGATTAGGTTGGGTTTCGATGTGACCGAGGGACGAGGCTTGAGTACGTACCGCGTGAGTATTTCCCTCTTTTCTTTTCTTTTTTTTCTCGTCCTCTCGCCTCTCGCTCTCTCCGACGAAACCCCAAAATTTTCTGAGGGAAGCAAGCGGCGGCGCACGGAGTCCCCTCCCTCCCCAATCTGCAACGAACTCGAAGGGCCGCGGCGGCGGCGTACGCCGGTGAATCAGGTTCCCGCGGCGGAGCCGTGCTCCACCCCCGCGCTCCCATGAGCGATCTCCGCGAACTCGGCATGCGGCGGGAGCCGTCGAGGGCTGAGGTGGTGGGGCGTGCCAAGGACGACGGGGACTTCGACGCGCTCCGCCGCGCCATCATCCGCAAGGTCAAGGACAACGTAAGCTCCCATCATACGCTCCCCACTTTCCCCCTCGTATACCGCAGGATTTGCTGTAAGGGGTCGCTCTAGATTGAAACCCTCGCTGAGAATTGCGTTGATCCTGCGTTTGGTATGGGGTCACTGACAGTATAGCCGCGATTGGGTGGATTCGATTTTCCTGAAGTCATCCATGGGGACAGTGGATTTAGCATAGATCATCCTGCATTATCTCAACTTCAGGCGAACTGCAATGTGCCTTCTTGTGTTAAGTTTGACATTGGGTGTGAATGTATATGCTCTGAGCAGGTCTGTTCTCATGAATTACCAGAACTACGTGATTCAAGTTTTATCAGGAATGTAACCAATCGTATGTTGCTGTAGCAACGCATTTAGAACTTGATAATATATTCGGAGGAAATTTGGAACTTAAGAAAATTTTGCAGCTTCTGTTTGTGTGCTTTACTTCATTACTACATTGTTTGGTAACCTTGCATATCTTATACAGTCATCTATTGACATGAATGTGAGTAGGGTTGCGCCTTTGTTCGTCATAAATGAGTCATATTGATTACCAGCTTATTCATATCATCGGAAATTGTGTTTCAGGTCCATATATTCTTACATTGTCCAATGAAACCATTGCGTCCTTAATAGTCATTTTACTTTGTCCATGTGAGTAGTAAAGTTGGAAATTTTCTTGTAGTAGCATTGTGTTTTCTAGTTTTGGTGTTGGGAATTGGGAAGCATACACAATTACACATTGTTGAGATATCTTTCTATTATACTGGTGGGTTAACCAAGGCGTTGCTGCAGGAATTTGAACCGACTAATTGTGTAAAAAAACAAGGAAATTTGCAAGTATTGGTTAAAGATGGTGTGGCCGTTGGGCTGTCAGACATCTAATGGCTGAAACAATTATGATGACCTGGCTCAATGTGAGGGCTTCTTCATAGCCATAAGGCCATTCCCAACCCAAGACACTAGTCATAGTTTTCATAAACTCTACATCATCAAGAAACTAGTACTAGATTTCAATGCAAACACCACTTTTTCATACTTAAATTTAATGCTACTTATCTCACATGATGTCTTGGATGTTGTGTAGAAACCATGTCTCATGCAAGACCTGGTTTTCTTCTCTTTCCTCATTTATTCACTTGGCACATCATCTTTCATCCTAGGTGGTAGCTTATTTAATGCTATGGACATCATCCTAGTCATTGGGTTGGGAATGGCCTAAGTTAACTGCAATTAGTGGATTGTACTTATATAGATAGTAAGGATTATAATAGATAAATAAAAGATAAATGTGTTGTAGGGCTGTGTCAAAAGGGATACAGTGAATGGATTGAAGAACCAAGCGCCCCATAACCCCATTGAAGGTTGAAGATAGTCTCATTTTATGCCATAAATTTGTCATGCCTTCATTGTTATTTATGTGGAAGAGGTAACTAGTACCCAAGACGTTTGTAGCACCCCACCGCTGTGACTGTAAACGTGTTCCTATGATATATACTAATATCCCACAACTGTAAACTTGTAAATGCATCCCATGACTGCAAAAAAGAGTTGTATCCTAGAGTATAGAATTTGTTTTTTATAATAGTCTTGGCTTCATACTGATTTGCCTGCAAACAAGGCTGAAAGTTTAGTACGTATCACTCTGATTTACATACTATGGCCCAATAGCATACAGGTATGAGCCAGATAAGTCCTAATGTTGTGTAGTTCCATAAGTTTGTGTGTATTATATGTACAGCCAGCATACATGGTTAACCAAGCTTAGTGTGCCTCACTCTGATTTGCATACTGTGGCCTAGCAGCACACATACTGTGAGCCAGATAAGTTTTAAATGCTGTGTTTCTATAAGTTTATGTGTATTATATGTACATCCAGCATACATGGTTAATCAAGCTTAGCATGTTTCACTCTGATTTACTGCTGGCCTAGCAGAAGCACACATCTGAAGACCAGATAAGACCTTAATGCTGTGTAGTTGTATAAGTTGGCTGCAATTTATTTTCATGCAGGAGGTGCTACGCAGCAACATAATTGCAGAGGTGAAGCAGTCAGTGGTAATAAATGAAGATGGCTCTGAAAAGTTAAAGCTGAAAGATCTTTCTGATGCGATTTACCAAGATATCGGGTAAGCTGAACAACTACATTTTAGTTTTTCTTTATTGTTGTTTTTTACTACACCGGACTAGATATCAATAATGTGATATGTTATTGTGATGTGCTTTCGAACCAGGAGCAAAATAATGGGTCAAATCTCAGACGAGATATGGGGTGTCATCCTATCAAATGAAATTGATATCCGAGGAACTTCTGAAACTGTCTACAATAGAATGATGAACCCTGAGCAGCAGCAGGACCCTCCTTCAAAGAAACTGAAGAGGAATGCCAAAGAGGAGCAAGTGTCCCCAGCAAAAGCATCAACTTCTGTTGCAGTCCAGCTGGAAGATGATGATCCAGAGGAACCACCAGGATTTGGTTTCAGTGATCATCAGCGCAGCAACATCATGGCAACTCAGCAGCAGCAGTCGTCAAATACTGAGAATCATAACCAAGTGAAACCAAATGAAGGTGAGCCCAACGCCGTTAGCTGCCCTGGGGATGATGATGAGGAGGATCCTGATGTGCCTCCTGGGTTTGGTTAACATCCTGCAATCTTCTATTGTGGTGTGATCTGTGATGTTTCTTGTCAACACTAAGAAAAATGATTTAGTTTACATTTGCTGCTCGAGGGGTTCATTTGAATATTGAATCATGAAACCGATATGATTGGGATGAGTTCATGTTGCTCCTAGCTTCAGCCTCTTATTTATGAGGGAACAAATGGGCATTTAAGCGATCAGTACCTCACTGGATTCTTTCTGAGCGTGATCTTCAGTTTGTGCTTCCTGTGACTCTGACACTCTGTATCAGGTTCGCCTATTGTTGAAAGCCTGCAAAGAGAGTTTATATAGCCCATGGGCTATGCTGAGGCTGAGCTTCCAGGATGCATTTGAGGCCCATCAACTCCTGGGCAATGAGAATTCAAGGATTCAGATTTCAGACATCAGAATCTCCATCCTGAAACTGGGAAATTTTTAAATATTTCAGAATTGGCAGGGAGCTTGCAGCAACATAGCCTTACATATGACAGAATCATATGGCATGGTTCCTCCAGTACAGTACAGGCATAATATACTAGTATACAATTAAGATTGCCCTGTCTGCTAAAGCTGGCCTAAGTGATGGTTTTGGTGACGTCAATTGGTCAAAGCATTGCTGCACTTAACAAGGAAAAATGGTGACCCTGTCGACATGGATCATAATTAAAGTATGAACCACATCACATATCAGTATGTCCTGGGCATCATACGGCGGCTTGGAACAAAATTATAAAAAGACAATGGCAAGTTCTTTTTTTCCCTGGATGGTTTGAACAATACATCGAGTGCGAATCAACAGGACTACAGCTATATAGCAGAAATGGTCCATTCAAAATTTGAAACAAGTCCGTCGCAGTACAATTTTGCAGGCGTTCGATTGTTTGAACTCAACTCAATTCTACATGTTCATCCATGAAACAGCAGCGAACCAAAACCCATGTCTCATCAGAGATGAAAATTTCAGAGCTCACTCGAATACAGCACGATCAAATGCATCATTGATCCTCATCTTCTGCTACTTGCTACAACGACAAACAGTACACCCTCGACTGGTCAGGGAGGATGCCTACGAATAATCAAGCAGGAGACAGGGCTTCCTGTGCGTGACGTGGCTCTCGTTTAGACCCTTGTGATGGCCTAGCTAGCTAGCTAGATCTATGCATGGATTGGAAGCTGGCCATTGGAAGAGCATGAGCTCTCCAGTCTTGATGCAATCAGCTTGGAATCAGGGAACACCGGAACACTGGATGGAGTAGGTACATGGTCATATGCTGCTACTATAACATATTGTAGGCTAGTACTACTGCTAGTTCTTCCTCTTTTTTTTTTTTTGTGTGTGTGTGTAACTTTGGCCGCTCAGAAACGCCTTGAGACATTATTCCTTCCTACTCCCTCCGTCCTAAAAAAAGGCAAACCTTGAATTTTCATGTCCAACTTTGATTGTCCGTCTCATATGAAATTTTTTTATAATTCTTATTTTCATTGTTGTTAGATGATAAAACATGATTAATATTTTATGCGTGATTTGTCTTTTTAATTTTTTTCATAATTTTTTCAAATAAGACGGACGGTCAAACGTTGGGCACAGAAACCAGGGTTTGTCTTTTTTTTTTTTTGGGATGGAGGGAGTACTTGCTACTGCATGTTTATTCCCCAAGGACACATCTGTTACAGCATTCTATTTTTTTTATGTATGTATGTAACATGCCATTCTATCAAAGTGAGTGACCTCCACTTGCCCTTGTCCTAACCTTTTCGAGCTCTTCTTTTTACTTGCTTGCTGTCTTCCTCTTCTCTGCACCAACAGCTAATTTTGCTCCCTCGCCCATGACCTGAAGAATCAGATCAAATCGATCACCCTTTCTTTTCTTTTACATCACTGACTAAAGGTATTCCCTATGGTTATACTACTATACTTTATACTATTATGTGTGCATAGGACAAGTAATTATATTAGTAAAACTATGAACTAGTAGCTTTCTTTTGTGGACTGACATCATGTGCATGCAATTCATTAACCTATCAGTTGTTATGCCGTCTACGCAACAATTTTGTAAGCAGGTTATCACCACGAATAGAAGAACATACTGTACTTTTTTGTACTGCATGCATGCATGTTGAATTCAAAGTTGCTGGATTTATATTCCACCATCATGCATGAGCTGACATTGCTACCAATTTTTCCTGTTTCTCCAGGGAAATGGAGCTGAAAGCTGCTTGTCAAACCTCAAATTATAGTACCTTGTTGCGTATGTGTGCAAGCGACGACAGGGGCATCGAGTGTGTATTGCAAGATAGCCTGCGGCAACGCTCATGGCATTGGCATTTCACCGTTGCCTGGATCATTGCATCTGCTGCATCGTCTTGGACGGGTCCTGATCACAAGTCAGGAAGCAGCCAATGGATGAACGAGAACACTGTCGATGATCACCTCTTGGACCAAGCAGAAATGCCCGGAGCTTCGTCTCCGAGATGGATGATTTCGACGTAAACTATGTTGTGTCCGTACGTGTGTCTAGCATTGCAATGGACAAGAAGAGAGTATATATGTATAGGTACATGTGTCTCTCTCTGTCTTTAGTCTCTAGCTATAGTTCTTTACACATCGGTGAAGACTGAAGAACCACTCTTTCCTGAACATCATGCTATGTCTGTTCACCAGCTGTTCATGTTAGCGACGGCTGTCCCCGCGTGATTATGTATGTGTATATAATGTAGGTGATGTTTTTCCCTTGTCAATTAGCTGCCGGTTTGTACGTTCGTACAATCGTACTACATGACGGAATGAGCAAGCCATTAATTTGTTCTTACTTTCGTGCATCCACGCAACGGAACTGTATTCCATGAGAGGCGATTCAGTTTGATACGGGGCCCGTTTGATTCGTTTTTAGTACTAATCTTGCAAGCGATGTCCTCTTGTTTACTGTAATTTTTCTTTATGCAAGCTTCAGAGGGAAAGCATTGAACTGAAGCCATGGCCTTTGGCTGGGTAAGAATGGCTACTGATTGATTGATTCAGACAAAGTTTTCTTGCAGATATCTTCCAAGAAGAAAGATTGCGATGTGTGTACCGTGGACGTGAAATAATTGGCCGGGTTGGGCCTTACAACTTTGCTTGATGGCAGAAAATGTGGCATACGAATGCATTCATATGACTGCACAGACGCGAAAAACAGGTCCCTCGGAGAACATATAAAAATAGTAGCGCCAATGTAGTACACTGCTATAATTCTTTAAGCTGCTGTGAGATCGAGGACTCAATGGACTTATGCTGTCCATTTTGGAATTATTTGATTCGGAATCTCAAAACAGTAGCAGTACAACGACTACTCACTTTTCATTTTTTTCTGAAGGTAACAGTATGATGAATGGATCGATCGACCGAATAGTAGCAGTAGGAGAAGAGATAAACAGGGCATGTAAAGCAGTCCACAGTAGCTAGTTCTATTCCCCCAGACTCCGTTAACTTTTCCTTTCAAAATGTTGTGTGAATTATCAGACTTCGGACAGTGTGATTTGAAGTATATTCTCTCTGGAAACTTATCATAAACCTGGAGCTGCAGCCACTGATGCACGAGCTTCTAGCTAAGGTTTCTGGGCTAATGTGAAGAGAGATGAGAGAGCCTATTGCCCCTACATTCCAATGACAGGTGAGCCCCACTAACATGAGGGCCCACGGTTCATCCTCCAGCCAAAGTTCGTGAGAAAGCTACTCCCCAGTACTCGATCAAGACTGCATTTGTTTATACTAATCAAACAGATAAGCCACATGACCAGCAAAAAAAGGTGCCTGCCTGCTTAGAACAAAGACGGACACTGATTGGGGTATTTGTTTGGAAGTTTGGGAAGGTATGAAGTCATGGAATGTCTGATGTCCTTGTCTCCTTCATGCCAAGACACCAGCCAATTTCACATCAGCACCTAAAAAAGTGACCCTGCTAGCCAGCCAGGCCACTCCTTGCCTGGTACACAAGCAAGTGCACAGGTAGGAGTAATAAAATAAACAAATTGCCCAACTAATTGCAAGTAAACAAATCGCAGGAAAGGGAAAGGTGTTGCAGGTAAACAGGGAAAAGAGGAAGACCGGGAGAGAGAAATTAAACATAGCATCGGATATATAGTACCATCTCATGGACCCCATGGAATTGCACCTGCATGCATTATTGAGGCATATGCACATGGAAGATGGCACCCATTAGCCATGCACAGGGAGAGATGCAGTCATGCAGCACAACAAACACATCTCTCGTACATCACCAAGAAGAAAATCTGGGCAGTTACACTGTGACCCGGGCCGGTGTCCATCTCTGTTAAGTACATTTGCCTTGCACGCTGTGCACAGTCCGTGTGCCTCACTTGTTCCATTTTATTGTTCATGCCATGCATGCTAAGCTCAGGCCTGCAGCTAGCTAGCTAGCTGCTGCTGCTGGTACAGTCGCCATCCTTGCGTCTCTGTCTCTGGTGGTGTGGCATGTCTAGCCAGTGCAGTAATCCTTACATGTATGTGCTTAATTTGGACGCTATCAGTTGGCCGTTTCAGGGGATGGACGTCGTCGGTGTGGCCATGACCAGGCTCTTATCTCGTTTTGGGATTTAGTTTTTGGCTAAGATTATTGTTACTGCAGGCGTACAGGTTGAAAGGTACTAAGCTAGTAACATTCATGCGTTGCATGTGCGAGTGTGCGTATATGTGCGCCTTGTGTCGAGTGACAATGAGAAGAGGATGATAGGGCGGTTAACCGAACACTCTTGGTAGGAACGAATGATGTGTTTACTACGCGAAGATCGAGCAATATTCCTTGAGCGTATACAGGGCAGGTTTGGTTTATGGCCAAAATTGATCTACCAACTTTTGTCAATGTAAAATTTTGGCAAGTTTTTGTTTTTTTGCAACAGATTAATTATATTGACCCGGCTTTGAAAGAAAGCCCAACAGACAAAAAGAGTCTTATAAAAAATAACAAACAATGTCTGAATTTTGGCAAGTTTTAGCATGACTAATTTTGACAAGGCAATATTGTGTTTAGATTAAAGCCAAAATAGCTTAAGTTTACTATTAAAATGACATATTTTTCTAAGCATGTCAAATTTAGCATCAAACAAAATGATACTAAACACTATTAAAATTACCAATATTGGTAATTAAGGCTAAATTTAGGCCACAAAGCACAAACCAAACCAGCCCATACCGTTTTGTCGTTTGACTTTGTTTAGTCATATTGTGCTATAGGATCACATTTTAGTTTCATTAATTGTACAGAAGCTTGAGGAAACAGTTGCCAACTAAAGTCGAGCTAGATCAGTGCGTAGAGTTGTAATCACTAATCAGTGAAAATTACCTGTAGGTTTGGCTGATTTACTGCAAGAGTTCTACTACCTGTAGTATTTACTTGGATGTGGATCAGATCATCAGCGTTTGATCACTGCCTTTGACTCTTCGATGACATGAAAAAGGCTATCGAAATGACAAAAGGTAGCAACGGACCAATGAGTCGCCAAGAACGCATGCAGTGACAAACTTATTGGTTGAAACCGAAAGCCTGATCTAGCTAGGGCAATTTACAGTGCCTCAGTGGCCAAGGTTAATCGCTCATCGACAACAGAAGTAGGAAACTAGGAAGTTTAAGGCAAATAGGCAATCATCCAGTCACCCCGTACCAATAAACGCACAGTCCTGCTAAAGTAGCAGTAGTGCTAGTTTTTTCAAACAAACTTTTCTGAAGCACAACTATTAGGCTGCGTTCGAGCGCAGGAGAAAGAGAGAAAGATAGTTTTGTTTTCCGCACGCACGCTTCCCGAACTACTAAACGGTGTGTTTTTTTGCAAAATATTTCTATAGGAAAGTTGCTTTAAATAATCATATTAATCCATTTTTAAAGTTTAAAATAATTAATACTCAATTAATCATATGCTAATGGCTCACCTCGTTTTACATATCTTTCCAATCTCCTCAATCCCCTCCTTCTCAAACACACCCTAAAGCTATCGATCGATCGATGGGGTCACAAAGAAGGCAGACACATGGAGGAGAGATATACTAATAGTAGTACTATCAGGAAGCACCAGCGGTGTGGTGATGAAGTCATGGACTGGTGGGTGCATGACTCAATTAGGGGTAGGTAGAAAAAGACTGAGACCGAAAATTCGGTCATCAATTCGATCCTAGGCAGTGAAAAACCGAAATTTGTTCTCTCAATTCGGTTAGTCTCCTCGGTTAACCGAATAGACCGAATTAGCAAAAATATCTAAATGCAACCTAAAACCCACTAAGTTTAATAGGGTTAAACTCTAATTTTCACATCCCTACTTCTTTTAGGCATGCAACCTAATAAGAGTCTTTACTGATACGTGCTTACGAAATTTTTTGTGATTTTTGTGTTGAAATTTTTCATTATTTGTTTGCATATATGAAAATATTGTTGAATTTCGGTCAGGACCGAGACCGAGACCGAAAAGACGGAGACCGAATTTATCGGTTCTGACATTTTGCCTTGAAATTCGGTCTTTACTTTCCAAAGAGTGAAATGACCAAAAGATCGAAGACCGAGACCGAAATTTTCGGTCAGACCGAATATCCACTCCTAGACTCAACCCACTAGGGTTCAAATCCTCGTGAATATTACGTACATGCATATGGACTTCCAACAAGATTTTTTTGTGCGGCCTCCGTCTCATTTTAAGCGCATATGAGTTTCAATGTCCAATTTTAATCGTTTGTTTTATTTTTAAGAAAAAACATCAAGTACTATTCATGTTTTATTATCATATAATACAATAGAAATATTAATAAAAAAGTTTTAAATAAGACGAACAATTAAAGTTAAATATGAAAACTCATGGTGGTGTTTAAAATGGGCCGGAGGGAGTACTATATATTGACGTGGCCACTCTGGGACGTCACGGTCACAAACTCACACTGATGATCTGGAGCGTTTCGAAAATGGGTCCAAGACAAACAGGCTTTGCCACTAGCCACCTGGAAGAGCGGAGCAGAACAGAAAGATGGTATACTAGCGCCCATGGCCTGCGCGCGCGTGGAGCGTGTGGTCCACGCCACCGCGGACCGCACAGTAACACACGAGACGCGCACAGCGACACATACGTAATACACGCATCCGAGTGTGGCTCCCGCTGAGCGGCAACCACGAGACGGTGCATCGTGCGCCGATGCAAGCAGCACGCTGCGTGCGTCGCTGCCGTGGTCGATATATCTCTCCTCTTTCGGCCAGACGCACGCACGAGACTGGAGGGAAAGGCCATCGGGACGATCGAGCCGTGCGCGCTTTTACGTGCTGGTATGCAGGCAGCAGCGCCCGCGGGTCGGCGGGTGCGGCAGCGGCTGGATCAGAGTGAATTCGACGAGGGATCACTGCGGTGGTGGGTGCTCGCCGGCGCGCGCGTGGCATGCATGCTTCGCTTTCGCTGTTGTGTACTCGTGCGCATCATTGGTCGCGCGCTCTGGGGCTCCCGGGCCCCGGCCACCGATACATGCGGTGTTAAGACACTAAAGTTTTAGAGAATTTTTACGGTCCAGCAGGTACTTGGTACCTGCCGGTACATGCAATTTGAGCCATCGATTTCGTTTGATCCAACGGGTGAGAAAGAGTTGTACCTAGTAGTACTGTCCACGTGATTTTATAGAGCATAGAGAGGTACTCCCTCCATTCTATAATATAAGTCACAACCATTTTTTTAGATGTTCCATATTATAAGGCATGCATGCATGTAGAGAATTAACTATAATCACTTCTCCAATAAAATATTACTTTTTTAGATCCTTCACTCTCATGCTTTCTAATTCTATTGGATGCATGCATTGTATTTATTAGGATGATCCAAACTACAAGATAATAATAATTATTTCTTAGTCTTTGGGTTAGGGTGGTTATGCCTTATATTTTGGAATGGATGGAGTACTAAAGAAGCAAGGGTAGTTAAGTAATTTCGCGTGTATCTTCTTCATCTTCCTCCTGTCTTTTCTCTCTCCAAAAGATGCTGCATGCCTGCATCGATCGATGG
Organism: Oryza glaberrima; assembly: GCF_000147395.1. NCBI lineage: Eukaryota > Viridiplantae > Streptophyta > Magnoliopsida > Poales > Poaceae > Oryza > Oryza glaberrima. The sequence goes on from NC_068328.1 coordinate 6,447,866, forward strand.
CTCTCACCAGGGATGGACAGGCTAGCCGGAGTGGAGGTGGAGGAGGCCGACAAGCCTCCGTGCACCACTTCCCCCAAGCTCGCTAGTGACATACGCCTACCGCGGCCCTTCCCCTAATCTCGCTGCTGGATTCAAGCACATCGGCAACCGACGCAGGTCCTCGTCGCCTTCGCCGCTGCGTAGCAGCCTTCGACGCAGGCGCCGCCGTCCAACACCACCGGTGCCGACCACCCCTCCTGCTCCTCGTTACCTCGCCGCCGTGCAGACACCGCCGGCGCCCAACGCGCTGCCGTCCAACACCCCGCCGCCGACGCCCCTGGCACCACCGGCGCCGACCACCCCTCGTCACGCTCCTACCATGTCCTTGCTCTTGGTTTGGACTTGCTCAGTTGCTCTTGGAGTCTTCGTTGACACAGTCACTCAGTCAGAGAGAAGGAGCATCACGATCACGAGCTGCTTAGCGTGTGAGATTTTCAATCTTACCCTTCATGAATGAACGGTCGGATTTAAATTGGTACCTGAAGGTACTGGTACCTCGAGGTACAATATGCTGGACTGGAGCAATGCTCAAAGTTTTAACGTGTCACATCAGATATTATATAGGATATCGTATAGGGTGTTCGGACACTAACAAAAAAAAAACAATTACAGAATCCGTTCGTAAACCACGAGATGAATTTATTAAGCCTAATTAATCCATCATTAGCAAATGTTTACTGTAGCACTACATTATCAAATCATGGAGCAATTAGGCTTAAAAGATTCATCTCGCAAATTAGTCGCAATCTCTGTAATTAGTTATTTTTTTAGCCTATATTTAATACTTCATTTAAGTGTCTAAACATTCGATGTGACAATGTCTAAACATTCGATGTGACAAGATGTAAAATTTTTGCATGGGAAGTACACAGGGCCTGGTGGTAGTAATAGTAGTACGTGTAGATCATGGGCTCGGTCTGGCGTACGAACGGAGACTCGATCGCCGATGGATCCGTGGTGGCCAACACCCAATAGCACGGAGTCGGTCGTGAGGAGAAAGGTGTTACAAAAGCTGCATACAGTAGATTCGACTGTTCAGGTGAGCTCTCAAGAAAACAGCCTCATGCAATGTGTGGTGATGGGATGGGACGGCCTGTTAAATTTAGCCAGGGAGCTTAACATTCGCCAGGAACGGCCCCATGGGGCCGTAACGGCTTGGTCTCGCCAGCTTTCCCAAAGAATCGGTAACTTTTCGACTTTTCGAACATGGGGACCCACTTCATAGAACCATCTAGGACCCATTTGAATCGCAGGTTAGAAAAAATGGAGGAATAGTAAAAAAAAAGGATTCTGACAGGAATTGAAGTGTAAAACAGAGGATTGCAAAACACAGGAAAAACACAGAAATGGTCGTTTGATTGGAGCGCAGGAAAAACGCAGGAATCGGATGAAAGAGGTAGACTCAAAAGAAATTTTCCAAGAGGTTGGAGCTCTTGCTAAATTTCCTCCAAAATCCATATACAATGTGCCATTCCATAGGAATTTCATAGGATTTGAAAAGCTTCAATCCTTTGAATCAAAGGATTCAAAGGGGCCCTTAAATCCTATATACAAAACATAAGAAGAATATTCGTGTAGTTCATTTTTGTTACATTAATTAAAAACCTATACATATATACACGTTCATGAAAATACCACCTTAATACTTAATACATGATCAAGAGACCACCATGAGTAAATTCTTATCGTGTACTAAACTTCAATTTTTTAACATGTAATGTGCCATTCCATAGGAATTTCATAGGATTTGAAAAGCTTCAATCCTTTGAATCAAAGGATTCAAAGGGGCCCTTAAATCCTATATACAAAACATAAGAAGAATATTCGTGTAGTTCGTTTTTGTTACATTAATTAAAGACCTATACATATATACACGTTCATGAAAATACCACCTTAATACTTAATACATGATCAAGAGACCACCACGAGTAAATTCTTATCATGTACTAAACTTCAATTTTTTAACATTATGGGCACGTGGATATCAGAATTTTAACCCTTTTAAGTGAAATAATCCACTCCACCACAACTTTGATACTTCCTCAAGATGAAGTAATTATACATCATCTTGTAAACGTATGCATATGGTGTTAGAATAGGGTGTGGCTAATGGGCGGGTGACTGCTCCAGGCGATCACCCCCCCCCCCCATCCCCCTATACGCTACTCTCTTCCATCCTCCTCCCCTTCATCTCTTCCTACTACACCATAAATTTTTAAAAAATAAAAAAGCAAAGCTGAAAAATTTATGTATAGAAATACTATATATATAAAAAATATTTGAATTCAAATTCAAATTTGAAACGGGTATGTAAACTCTTGTCTTATAAACTTTGGGTCTATAAACTTTATGTGTATAAACTTTAGATGTATAGAAATACTATATATAAAAAATATTTGAATTCAAATTTAAATTTGAATCGGACATATAAACTTTTGATTTATAAACTTTGGGTCTCTAAATTTTAGATGTGTAAACTTGAGGTGTATAAACTTTAGGTGCATAAATTTACTAAAATAGGAAAGTAATGCGGTGCCAGAAAAGAAAACCACGTGGAGGAGGGGGGCGACTAGGGGCGATTGATAGCCCATTAGAGTTTCGGTTAGAATATACTCCCTCTCCGTTCTAAAAAAAAGACGAATCCTAGCGTTCCTCATTATTAAAAAAAGTATTCCTCATTATTAAAAAAAGTAGTAGTATTGGTGATAGATAGGTAGAGAGTATAAAGGAAAGTGTTCCTCATTATTAAAAAAAGTGTTCCTCATTATTAAAGAAAGTAGTAGTATTGGTGATAGATAGGCAGAGGGTATTTAAGGTATAAAATTTCTCGTTTAATGTGCTGAAAGTCAGTAGGATAGAAGAAGTTGATTTTTTTTGGACAAAATTCTAACTCTAAAAGTTGAGTTTTTTTGGGACAGATGGAGTACTATGCATGCGTAAACGTACGCCATGTAGAAAAATCTAATTATTATTTTATATTATTTTCTAATATATTACATCGACTTCTCATGGGTATATATAGGAGTATATAAAGGATAGAGACTTGAAGCATAATACAAGTAAGAGTAGATTTATCTCTAGAATATTTTATCTCTAGAATTATATCTCTAAAATATATATCTTATCACTATATTTGTATTTGACCTGTACCTCTAACACGCCAAAGTCTTAGACACGGACGAATTTAGGATACTCTTACTCCAACGCTAGCTAGCTGTACCGTTCGCCTCAGGTGCTGTGCTGCGGTGCTTCACGCCTATTCACGGTCACGGCGACGTCGTACGCGCTGCCTAGCTAGCTAGGGCTGGCAGACAGCGAAACGACTCGACTACACGAGGGGAGAACACACACAGATGGCAAAGCCACGCGATGCGGCTAGCTAGCGCCACAGGCACAAGCCCCCGTCCGGTCCGGTCCATCGATCCATTCATCTTTTCCTTGCCGCTTCTCTTCCGCGTCAGGACTACAAGAATCTCATCGCCATCACGGTCCTTTTCACCCTTTACCCGTACGTGCATGTTTGCCCCTTCTCCCCATGTGATGATAATTAACTTGGCGAGCCGACGACTCATTGCATACATGCATGTTGATCCCATATCACATCGTCTTACATGCATGGCCTCTCCGGGCTGGGCATACGTCCACGGGTACGAGTAGACCTTTGCATTGCATAAGCTTCGATAATTTTGCCACTTTGCTAGTATATACGTACATCCTTGGTTTGCAAACACTTACTCCTAGGTCAATCTGATTTGTAAGAAAAACGTAAGAATTTTAATCTTATAAAATTATTTCTACGAAGGTTTTTTAAACAAATAAGGATATGATTAATCATATCCTATCATTCTAAATTCCTTTAGAATGAACAATCCTATAGAAATTTTAAATGAACAATCATTTAAAATTATATAAAACTGCATATATTCGATTGGATGTAAATGCCGGGTAAAAATACTCCTCTCTAAGCAAAGTGTGGCATGACACGAGAGTATGCCATGAACTGGTAGGATAAATATATATGGCATGATTTGCAAAATGTAATAATAATAATAATAATAATAATAATAATAATAATAATAATTAAATGACATGTCCTTAGTCTAGTGTACACAACTAATCTCGATGGAATATACAACGGCTAGCCGTGAGTTCCACCGGGATGCATTTCAAGTTGGCATGAAGACTGTGACATGTGGATATCTATAACTTAAAATTTGATACCCTCTCCTCTTAGATAGTTTTTATATTTATACAATTATATTCTATTTTCTAAATAGAACTCAATGATCTTAAATATGAGACATAGGTGAAAAAGTTTGTCTTTGAATCAGATTACGCAGTCTTTTTCTAGCGAGAGGATTGTCGTATCTTTTCGTGTAAAGTATCCCGATGAAACATCCCGAGTCAAATTTAGATTTAGTGGTGAGAAAAATATATAGTACCCGTTATTAATAAAAAATGGTATTGGTGGTTAGTTATAATCGAGTAAGAACTATTTATTTATTAAGGGATAAAACATCTTGATTCGTGGACCGAGAGTAAATATGAAGGTAGGAATCAATATATATTGGAATAATTTTTTTAGATGAACATAGTATACTTAGAAGTATAATTTAAATGTTAGAGATAATTATATTTGAAAAGAAAATCTTACAGATACTCCTTCGTCCCACGATAAATTCATTTTTCACCCATCCCACCCGTACCAACAAAAAATAAAAGGACTAGAACCTATAAATCTCAATATAATTATTCCCTAATTTATCTACTCTCAATGTACTTCCTCCGTCTCATAATACTTGTCTTTCTAGGTCGTTTAGCATAAATTAAGATTTGAGAAGTAAAGAATATATTACCTCTTATTTGAATAGAAACAAGAGATTTGGTGGGGACAGAATGGGTGAAAATTTGAATTGGAGGATGTGACAGATAATACTAACAAGAGGCAAGTATTATGGGATAAAATTTGAACTCCAAAAAGATAACTATTTTGGAGCGGAGGGAGTAATTATTTTCTACTTTATAAACTCCTATACAATAATTATTTTAAATATGAATTTTCTTTAGAATAAATAGTACTAGCCAAAAATAAACTTATGATGAGGCAGAGAGAGTACTCTATATTGAAAAACGAGGGATGTACATCGTAGTCGAGAAAAGATAATGAACAGTGGATCAAAAGGGATGAGCCGATAGATGCTCAGATTTCCACGACAAAATGATCGAGAAGATTCTCCTAGTGGCTTCGCCGATTACAACCATGGTGTGACCTGTGACAATTGACAAATGATCTGACCATACACACTCACACAGCACGGACATCTCTCCCCAATCCCCGCAGGATAGCAACAGCGGCAGCGCGCACTCTCGCGCCTCGCGGTCACGGCCATCACAGCAGCCTCGCCAATCTCTGCATGCAGCGAAAGCTCCCGACTACGTGTTGAGTCAGTAGTCACAGCCAGCCAAGCCAAGTCCATCGCCCACGCCAAACCGCACTCTGATCAGTCCCACTTCCACCACGCACGCTATTTTTATCAGAAGGTACTAAAATGAGCATGGGAGCTCTCGATCGATTCTCATTCATCCCTGCGTGAACGCTAGCTCCAACAGTATCATTAGGCCGCAGCAATCTGCAGCATATCCTATGATGCGCGGCACAGTGCCGAAGGCATGGCAGGGCTCCAAAATCAAACGAACCACTTACACTGTCACAAAAAGCTTTGCTTGGGTGATGACAGCAAGGTGGTGGGCAATGGCGCCGTGCATGCATTGTCCTGGCCGGCTCGCTGCCCCGCCTGCCATCTTCAGGCGAGAGGAGCATGGCAGTGCATCAGTGTACTACCGCGATGGAATTGACCACTCACGTGCACGCACTCCCCAGTCGCCGCTCTGCCCGTACTACGTCTCCGCGCGCGCCGCGCTTGCTGCTTGCTGCTGGAGCCAGGAACGCCTGAGCACCGCGCGGCAGGAGCAAAACCGTGCGTGTCCTATCCCCTTCCCAACCCGAACCACGACGACGAGCTGGGAGTGCCTGCGTGTGCATGTCGCCCATCGGCACAGCACGCTGGGGATACAGCAGCGACCAAAGGTACGTACGTCTCCACGGGTGATCTGTATTGCGACATTTTTTAGCAGGGGTAGGGACAGCACCATACGGGTGTACTAGTAGTATTGACCAGTGCTTCCAGTAGCGGCCAGGGATGACAGTATGACGCACTGGCCAATAGGCCATGTGTGTCCGTGTTTTTTTTGTTGCGAGATCGATACGATCTCAATCCAATTGGTTGGAGAGGCATATACTGGACTGGAGTAGGAGTAGTTGCTTTGTACACGAGAGGAGACAGATTACATACTACTAGTAGTAGATTTTATCAACCACCATTATGTAACAATATAATCTTAATCTAGCTAACAATACTACAGCAAATATTGGAGATTTGCCTCTACTTGGACTCGGACCCGGACACCAGCAAAGTCCAGGACACCAGCACAGTCCAGGAGTACGCCAAGACGTACAGGGGATGATGCTACGGAGTACCGGTACAACGGGGACATGCACGCACGCTTCTAGATGCTAAGGAGATCCTGCTGTGGCGGGGACTCGCGTGATCCGTCCTGCTGCTGCATCTCCGCGCTCCGGTCTTGCTCTTTCCCCGACCCGTGCGACGGCGCGTCCATGGCCGTCGCCGCCGCCGCCGCCGCCGTACCGGGCAGGTCGGTCAAGATCTGCACGACCTCCCGCATCGTCGGCCGCTCGACGCTCTGCTCGGCGACGCACAGCATGGCGACGTAGAAGACGTGCGTCAGCTCGTGGAGGGGCACCGTCGAGAGCCGTGGGTCAGCGATCTTCGTGACGCCCTCCTTGCTCGACCCGGTCACCATCCGCACCCAGTGCACGATGTCCACGCCGTCGCCGAACTCCCCCACCGGCTTCCGCCCAGCGATGAGCTCCAGTAGCACGACCCCGAAGCTGTACACGTCGCTCTTCTCGTCCACCTTGAGCGTGTAGGCGTACTCTGCGGATGCACAGGGCAAACACACAGCTCAGACCACATAAGATCGCAGGCCATCAATTCCCAATGATGATTCATTAAAACGACAAAGTGACGAGAGGCACAACATCCAGCATATGTACAACTCGATAGTGTGGGGGCACAGTAAAAAACAAATCAGAGCATACCAAAACCAACCATTTTCTTCCAAATTTCAATGTGATAGTGAGTTTGAAAAATATGAAGGCCCCATTGTAACATTTGCCATGAGCAGGACAGGACTAGTACTAGCAATTTTTGGGCCTTTTCTGCACTTTGTGATGCATGATTTTTTCAACACTGGAAATGATGGTGGATAGTAGTACTAGTAGCAACCGGGTACAGTCAACAGAATGAGCTGAAAATTTGTAGGGGGCAGAGGGGGTACACTCATACATACCGGGAGCAATGTAGCCGTAGGAGCCGGCGATCGCGGACATGCACTCGGAGCCACCGGCATTGCCGCGGAGGAACTTGGCGAGGCCGAAGTCGGCGACGTGCGCCTCGAACTCGGCGTCGAGGAGGATGTTGTTGGACTTGACGTCGCGGTGCAGGATCGGCGGCGAGCAGTCGTGGTGCAGGTAGCAGAGGCCCTTGGCGGCCTCCACGGCGATCTTGTACCGCGTCGCCCACTGCAGGTGGCCGCCCTTCTTGCCGTGGAGCACCTCGCCGAGGCTGCCGTTCGGCATGTACTCGTACACCAGCAGGTTCGTCTCCCGGTTGGCGGCGAACCCGAGCAGGCGCACGATGTGTCGGTGCCGGATGCGCCCCAGCGTCTGTATCTCCGCCGAGAAGCCGTAGTCGTCGTGCGCCGCGCCGGAGCGCCCCATGGCCGGGAGCCGCTTCACGGCCACCACCGCGCCGCCGGGCATCGCGCCCTTGTACACGATCCCTGACCCGCCCTTGCCGATCACGTTCTCCTCCTTGAGGCAGTCCAGCACGTCGTCCACGGCGAAGTCGAGGCGCTGGAACGCCGTGAGCCGCCACGCGCGCGCCTCGGCGGACCGCTTCAGCGACCGCGCCTTCAGCACCGCCGCGCCGGCGAACACGATGGACAGCGCGAGGAGGCCGAGCACGAGGAGCAGCTTCGACGCCGACGAGAGGGAGCCGAAGGTCGACGTCGTGGCGACGCCGTGGGAGCGGCACGGGGAGAGGAAGGCGCCGCAGAGGCCTGGGTTACCGGCGAACGACGTGGCGTTGAAGTAGGCGAACTGGCCGGTCGCCGGGACCTCGCCGGAGAGATTGTTGTCGGAGAAGTCGACGGCTGTTAGGCTCTGCATTCCGGCGATAGCAGGTGGAATCTCCCCGTCGAGCGCGTTGTGGGACAGATTGAGATAGTTGAGGATTCGTAGCCCGGCGAGCGCCGGCGGGATTCTGCCGGAGAGCCTGTTGCCAGAGAGGTCGAGGAAGGTGAGCAGCCGGCATCCGGCGATCGCCGGAGGTATCTCCCCGGAGATCAGGTTCCCAGATAAGTCCGCCTTTGAAAGCTGTTGCAGCTTCCCAATCTCACGAGGGAGTTCGCCGGACAACCGGTTCCCGGCGACCAGCAACTTCTGCAGCCCGACGAGGCCACCGATCCCCACCGGCACCGGACCGGACAACCGATTGTTATACAAGCTCAGCTCTCCTATTGATGGTGACACCACGCCGGCGTCCAGCCGGAGCTCGCCGGAGAGCAAATTATCGTGCAGCTCGATCTGCGTCAGGTTCTGCAATGTAAACATCTTCGCCGGTATCGTCCCGTTCAGATAATTCTCTCCAAGACGAAGCCTCGTCAACGACGGGCACCCGGCGAGCCCGTCGGGAATGCTGCCGAACAGTGAGTTCCCCAGCGCAATGAACGTCTCCAGCCGCTTGCCGGCGCAGAGCTCTGTTGGTAGAACGCCGGTTAGCCTGTTCGTGCTCACATCGACGATCCTCAGCCTGGTGGCTGCCACGCCGAGCTGAGCCGGCACTCCACCGGTGAAGTTGTTCTCCCACAGCTGCAGCACCTCGAGGTTCGGCAGGTCGCCGACAAACTCGGGAATCTCGCCGGCGAGGCGATTCCGGAAGAGGTTCAGCAGCGTCAGGTTCTTGAGCGACGCGAAGCTCGCGGGGATCTCCCCGACGAACAGGTTGTTCGACAGGTCGAGCGATTTCAGCGCCCCCATTGCGCCAATCTCCGGCGGCAGCCGCCCGGAGAGAGCGTTGATCTGAAGAAACAGAGTGTCGAGCGACGTCAGGTTCGCCACCTCCGGCGGGACCACACCGGAGATCCCGCAGTTCGCCATGTCGAGCCGCACGAGCTCCTTCAGCCTCCCGAGCTCCGGCGGTATCCCGCCGGTGAAGCTGTTGAAGTAGCCGAGGTACAGTTCCCTGAGCGTCGTCAGGTTGCCGAGCTCCGGCGGTATCTCCCCGGTGAGCTCATTGCCGGAGAGAGCCAGGTACTTGATCCGGCTCCACTGCCCGTACGACCTGGGGATGCTGCCGGAGAAGAAATTGCCGCCGAGGTGGAGGTGAACAAGGTTGGTGAGGTTGGGGAGCGCGGCCGGGAGAGCGCCGGTAAGGTTGTTGTTGTAGAAATCGAGAACGCGAAGGTTCTTGAGGCTGGCGATGAGGCCCTCCGGGAAGGTGGAGTTGAGGATGTTGTTGGAGAGGTTGAGTGACTGGAGGTGCGAGAGGGAGGAGAGCGCCGCGGCGGGGATCGGGCCGGAGAGGTTGAGGCCGGAGAGGTCGAGCGAGAGGACGCGGGAGCCGTCGGCGTCGCAGGAGAGGCGCGGCCACGAGCAGAACGCGGTGTCGTGCGTCCAGTGCGTGGAGAGGTAGCCCGAGGGATCACCGAGCGCGGCGGAGAGGTTGAGGAGTGCGGCCGCTTCAGGGGAGGCGGGGGACGAGACTGTGTCGGCCGCGGCGCCATGGGTGGCGGTGGCGAGGAGGAGGAGGAGGAGGAGGAGGAGAAGGGTGGAGGTGGCGGCGGCGGCCATGGAGCCAGCCAGTGCCGTGGATGAGGCGGTGGCGGTGGCGGAGTGGGTGTCCGAGTTTCGGTGGGCGGCGTGGGATATATGGGCGTGTTCTTTCTGTTTCGGTTGTTAGACTTAATCTTGTTGTTTACTGTGTGAGTTATTCCGTAGTGTACGTGTGTGCATAAGTTAGTTTGATTAGAGTGCATGCCGGCGGCCCGTAGGTGCACGTTGGCTTGACACTGTGGCCAAGTGAAGCACGGATGCATGGCGTGAAGAGTGGATCAACTAGCAGGTGTTGTGCGTGGTCATCAGATAAGAGCAGTCAAGCAGGATTAATTGGAGAAAATCTATGCGCGTCAGTTAGTGGAGCTCTTCATGCAGTAATATTTGCCTTGCATGAGGGTGAAGACATGGTTGCAGACCGTCTTGGCCGGGTCGTGCAGCCGAACAGGACGGAGTGGTGGTGTATGTAGTGTGGTGCCAAAAAGTGAAATACAAGGGCCTGTTCACTGTTATGCCATTTTTAATCTTACCAAATTTTAATAAAATTGTTAAAAAGTTGCTACATTTAGTTTGTTGCTAAAATTTGACAACTATATAAGAAATCATACCAAAATTTTGGTAAGTTGCGAAAATTTTGGTAACTATATCAAAATTTTGGTATTACCAAAATTTGGTAAGGTTTTTTTTGACATTAAAGTGAACAGCCCCCAAGTGTTTATGTTGTGCGCGCTGGTTTGCAGCGTGAAATACAAGTGTTCATTTTCATTCTCCGTCAGTTCATCATCTCTTTGTGTGTGTTTCACACTTTCGTCAAAAGTGAGAAAGAGAGAGGTGAGTAGCTGAGCCAACATCGGTTTCTCGCGTGGTACAGAAACAACGCATGGGGCACGGGTTCACCGAATCATTGGTGGTACAGGGATGTACAAAAACAAACTCATATTTGTGTACATGTAGGAGGATTTAGTGAAGGCCCAAGGATGATTGTGGCCCAGTATTGCATGTCACCACCTTACTGAATGGAAGAATGAGCTGTACAGGGAAACGAGAAATGCACTGTAGTACCGGAAATGCTAGCCCAGAGCGATCGGGTAGGCCTCCCCCTCCCTCTAACTTTACTTTTTAGCACTGCATTACTTTCCTATTTTAGTAAATTTATGTACATAAAATTTATACACCTCAAGTTTACACATCTAAAGTTTAGAGACCAAAAGTTTATATATCCGATTCAAATTTGAATTTGAATTCAATTGTTTTTTTATATATAGTATTTCTATACATCTAAAGTTTATACACCTAAAGTTTATAGACCTAAAGTTTATATATCCTATTCAAATTTGAATTTGAATTATATCCGATTTAAATTTGAATTTGAATTCAAATATTTTTCATATATAGTACTTCTATACATCTAAAGTTTATATACCCGATTCAAATTTGAATTATATCCGATTCAAATTTGAATTTGAATTCAAATATTTTCTATATATAGTATTTCTATACATCTAAAGTTTATAGACCCAAAGTTTATAAGTCAAAAGGTTACATACCCAATTCAAATTTGAATTTGAATTCAAATTTTTTATAGATAAATTTTCTAGCTTTTTGTTTTTTTAAAATTTTTTTGTGGTGTACTGTAATAGGAAAAGAAGGGGAGGAGGAAGGGGAGAAGGGAGCCCCCCCCCCCCCCCCCCTAGTATATTACAGCACTGGATTTATACCAGATAATTTAACCTCAACTTCATATGTTATCAGCTCAAAGTTTACACTTTACCCAAACCCACTACACCCCAATTTATCCAATCTATTCTGATTAATGTACGACTTTTATTTGTAAAATAAATCTTGTGGGATTTTATTCTAATTTTTGAGAATTACAGTTTGGGCGACCTATATAGCTAAAATTCACTTTAGACCATATCTTTAACTGTTGTTTTCACTTGGATTAGTTAATGTTACATTTTTTTTCCTTTGGACCACGCCAACTCTATTATCTAGCCTTGTCAAACCACTCCTCCAGTAAAGATATGGCTTGCGCATGAGTAATGGAGTTTACTGGCGCACTGGAAGTATGAGACTAATGTGCTTGGGGTCATTGATGTGCTAAAAAATATATATGGGATGGTCTATATTAGAACAAAAATAAATTACCTGGTCCAAAGTGAAAAGTTGAGACAAATAGTGGTCCAAAATTAAAACTGCTATTCACTCTTTATATTCCAAAAAGCTTAAGTCTTAGACTTTTTAGACAACCCGATGCTAGATTATTATATGATGAGCGGTGGCTCTTTAATGGAGCCATGGAGCTAGAGAATATCAAAGCCTTGATTTTTCAAGAAAAAACAAATAAATAAATGCATGTCTCTACTTCTTATATCGATTCCATGGCCAAAGAAAAAATGCTTGTCATAGGCTCACAACAACTTTCTAACGTGGAACCTTACATGGTGGCATAGGTCGATGCTTGTACTAACATTGATTTTGCTCTCTCCCCTCTTCTCTAGCCTCTATCGCAAACGGATATAGAATCTATCATCAATGGTTACTTTTAGGCTTAAAGCTACCATCATATGGGTACACCTTTAAAATTAAGGTTATGCACCGATGATTATTTAGCTCGTAGAGAGAAATCCATTCGGGTGATTGAAGGAAACCTTGTAGGCATTGACTACAAGTAGTTTTTTACGATGAAGAGAGAGAGAGAGCGCCAATAACAAAGGAAAAATGTGGTTCAGAAAAAAAATGAGATTGGCTAAAGTGGAAGCGACTAACCTCTCGGCAATAAATTGAGAAAAATCTAGTGTCGCTTATATGATAGTGTAGCTTTTACCGTTACATATGCCCTCATCAGATAGTTCCAATCGGTGCGATCGTATGGCAATAGAAAAGATAGCTACTATGACTACGAACATGCACATGTGTCGCTATGTACGTATAAAATTCACGAGTGCCTGGCCTCACACATGCTTAAAGAGGAGTGCATCAATTTTAAATGCCTAGCTTAGCAATGTCTTTTGGGGAAATCTACGGCGGCTGATCCACACCAACTAACCAGCCAAAAGGATAACAAGTGTATATGGAGAGATTTTTCCATCGAGGGAAGGGGAAGTGGTACGCTGAATGTAGAGTTTAGCAATGTCTGCAATTAAGAGCTGGCCTGATAATCATATCAACCCTTCCTAAAACCGTTTTTAACACTGACATATAGGGCCCGCGTACTGCACTACTGTGATTCTGCGATTTCAGGAAAACCGTGCAATATCTGCAGTACAGTAGATGCAAAGGATAAACTACGCAGCTTTCCGTATCATGGAAGAACGCGGAGCAAAACACTAGTAGCGCCTGTTCTGGAAGTGGGTTCCACCGGTCAGCTACAGTACATCAAACATGGTAAACTAGTGCACGGCACTGGTGAACCGGATTTTTTGCCGGTGGGCTTGGGTAGGAGAAGCACGGTACCGTAGGCGTTTTTTTCTGTCTTGTCCTATACCGCGCTACCAGCAATCCAGCACGGCACGCAGATCGTCCGTGCTGTAAAAAGAAAAAGAGAGAGAGAAAAGTTGGAGAAAACTTTCTCCTCACGCTCCGGCTGCGGTTCTCATCCCAGCCAAAGCTAAGCAACGTCTTTGTTTAATTTAACCCACGCGACGGCAAAAAAAAAAAGAAGAAAAAACCGGACGTGAAGTGCTGCGCAAGCATGGGGTTACGACCGTGCGCGCAACAACAAACAAACAGCCGGGCCAGCCTCACGAGCAATCGGACCCACGGATCGAGCAAACCCCGGATTCTGGGATCACGATGTCGCTGTGTCGCACCCGCGCGGCACACAGTGAACTCCTGAACCTGTGAACCGCGCACTCGCGTATATTCGCACTGTACTGGCAGCGTCGTGGTCGTCACCTTCGCTCGCTCGCTCGATCGAAGCGGGACATCCATGATGCGTAAATTGGCAGGTCGGTGTGTGTGTGGGGGCTGTGGAAGCGAGCAAGCTGGAACAGCGGGCAGCCGGGAGACGAGGCGATTCTATTCATGGTGGATCATGATGCGGTGGCCATGATTCGGCCCCCCAAAACGGTGCGAAATCTTTGTCGCCGATCAGTGCCGCGACCGACCGCTCATTCGGCGCGGCCGCCGAGGAGGAAGCGTGGTGCGGCGATGTGGGGATGGGTTGGGCTCTACAAAAATTAAAGTGGCAGCCCACTACAAGTCTACTTCTGCAGTAGTAGTAGTAGTAGTAGTAGTATAGAACTGCACTGTTGCGTTTTTTCTGAATTATTTTTCTTGCACTTCCCGTTCGTCTCGTTCCAGCGTTCCGCTCCTGCACAGTATCCGTGAAAATCGTAACCTCGTTGCGTGATTTGATGGAGTGCTAACTTAGCTTGAGGCGAGGTGCGTCGTTGAGCACAAAGCAATGCGCGCATTAACAGAGGGCAGGTCTTGCGATCAGAGTATAGTAGTGACTACACTAGTGAAGGTGAGGCGCCTCGTGCAGTCTAGAGATCTTCGTTGTTCCTAGTAAAGTAGCTTATCTTTTTCCTTATTTCGTGCTTAATTTTGTCGTTACTGTAGCAGCGCCTGGTCGATCTCTACTCTGGTAGCCGTAGCTGCTAAATAACCTGGAGTACCTACCACAGCACGTACAACTACTAAAATGGTGACCAGCATGGCCATTTGTCCTCTAATGGAGGAGTACTAGTTAAGTATAGCCAACGTTCCATTAACCAGTATAGGAGTACATATATTGTAAACTTAAGATAAACGACATTGCAATTATTTTGTTCTCTCCGCGCCTAATAGTACCAGCTCAACAATTATAAACGAGCGAACTGCCGAACTTGGTCTAGTTGGTGGGACTAATAACTGGAGTAACTAGCTAGGTAAGAGTATATGACGCGTACCCTGCAGTTTACAAGTACAGACGCAGCCACGATCGATGGACGGTTCGTCAAACACCACTAGCTAGCTACGATATATAAACTCGGGACATCTCGAGTTACTTCCTCCTTGTCTTCCGGGAGTGCTTAGGTTTTGGACGTAGTACGCTTGGAGCAGGAGCACGGACACACACAGGCCCAAAGCCCCAGGACCCCTGATTACCCGGGGGATCATCGACAGGTCAATCGATTGTGCTAAAACCCAGTTGCTAATCTAGAGAAGAAATCTACATGCAAATCGAAGCCGAAGGTCAAACCATATCATTAATTTATTTTTACACCTATGGCGTTATTAATTTGGGTCAAACCTATCGTGCTTTTTTCATTGATCGACAAACTCGGGCTCGCCCATCGAACGTTTTTACCTGCGCATTGGTCTGCAGGGATAGGCTCCTCCGTTCGTGGCACAAAATATTTTCTGCCAAACCGCAACACCGCACGCGCACGGACCGCGCGTATCAAGGAAGCGTAGCGCGATCATTTCAGCACTTGTCGTGGGCCGGAGTGCCGGACGCTCACCTGTCGGAGGGCCGTGTTTGTTTCCTTGTGCAGCGCGTCCATCCTAGATGAGGCCCATATTGCAAGACACGTATGAGGCCCATCTACTGTTTCACCAGATGAGGCCCATATTGCAAGACATGTATGAACTATGAACTGCCCTCATCCAAACCTATGGGTAGGAGTTAAAGGAGTTGTAACTGGGACATAAATATACCACTGATATAAGCATCAAATAATTTGGTAGAAGACAGAGTTGGCTAATTCGGTGGAGAGGTAGGTAACTTGCTGAACATCGGTCAACAACGTCTGTGCTCCTACAGTACTATTATGAATTATAACCCCTTTCATCCTGAAATATAAAATTTAGCACATGACGGCTCATGGTACTCATATTTCTTCTATATTATATTAGGTTGCTATATTTTTAGAACTACTATATCTTTTGATCAATTTCAGAGTTCTACCATATATGCACTTGCCAACGGGGACACATCAATACGTGCTCTTCCACATCAATGGACCACAAAATTCATTTGTGGAGTTCAACATGTCAACCGCTTGTTCTTGTACTTGAGTGGAAACGAGATCCAAATAGATATAGCGGGTGTGGCATTGTGGGTTATCTCGGCCGTTCAAATATAATTTTGATGCAAAACACTAAAGCATAAGACTCATTTTGCACTTAAAAAATCATTTTACCATACACACAATACTTTGTATTTATGGTAAAGGATCTTCATCTGCAGGTAATCACCCATGCATACCATATTTCCTAAAAAAAATGTCTTACTCCAAGGGCCTGCTTGGAAGGCCTGTATTTGGCCCAAAACCGGTATAAGTTACAGGCCCATAATTTTTTTCCAAGGATAAACTCAAAACGCTGCTTGGATGGGCCGTAACCTATTATATTTCCAGGTGTTTTCGGCCCATTCCGACGAAAAGGTAATGTGGGCTAGAGATGTCACATTTTTTGGGGGTAAATATCGAGCTCAATCCACTCAGCCTTCAACTCCGGCCTCAAGTTACGCAACCACATAGAGCGTGTTATTGGAATCCTGAAGATGTGATTTCCAATCCTAGAAGTTGCAACATTTTATCCAATCGCAACCCAAGTGATAATCCTTGCAGTTGCAATAGTCCTCCATAACATAATCAGGAGCCAAAAAGGTGATGATAAGTGGTTAGTTCAGAAGAAACTTGTTCCAGTACATGAGTGGACTTATATGGAGATGATGTAGCACCAATGAATAGTCAAAGACACTTGGGAAATAAGCTAAGGGACAAGATTGCAAAGAATATGTGGGCTGACCACCGAAGAATGAGAGAGCGTAGGGTGCAAAGAAGAGCTTCTTGAATTCTCATAACACTTGAACATCTCAAGCGTAGTGTGATTTTCTTTTCATGTTGAACTTTTTATTATTTGTAATAAAGCAAACATGTTTGGATATGTTCCACATTATTTGAATATATCTTGATGTTTTGAATTATTTTGAATGTGTTGATGTTCTAGATTATTTGAATATGTTATTATATCATGAACAATATCTTCGTTCAACATTTCTTGTGATCTGTTATAGATCAGATGGCTCAAAGAGCAAGGTGAACATTGAAATATGAGAAGGCATTGGTGGATCTACTTATGGAGTACAACGTCTCTCATTATCGAGGGCAAAATAGTTGGTGTATAGAGGGCTTGAATAAAATAGTGATGGATTTCAACAAGTTATTCCAAGAAGCTAAATTTACCGAGAGGCTCAAATACAGGACAAATAAACCCAACCGAAGAAAGACTTCAAAGCAATTAAATCCATTCAAAGTCGTGGTGGCTTTTCTTGGGACCAAAATGTGTCGATGATTAAAACCACATTTGAAAAATGGGAAGCGATCATCGAGGCTAGATTGTACTTATTTTGAATTCAGAATTTAATCTTGTGCATCAGTAATCTTGACCCTTCTATAAATATATAGGAAGATCAGAAGTTGAAGAGGCATGAGAACAAAAGTTTCCCATTGTTTGAGTGCTTGGATCAATTGTATGAAGGTAGGACATACCTTTTTCTCTATTTGATATTTTGATCTTAAAATACTTATTTTATGACATATATTAACTTAGTGTAACATGTCAATATGTTGAAGGATAGGCTTTACCTCTAGTACATCCAACCATGTCAACCTCAAGGGCAAAGATATGGCAACAACAAATAACATAGCTGAGGAGCGCCTTGTTGACAGTCCTTAAATACCAAATTTGACCGTCACTTCATGCATAAAAGCAAATGAAAGAAAATAAAAATGGAATACCTACCAAACTTAGAGGTTGTGGTTATTACTAACCATTTCTACAAGTCTTGGTGAATATTTGTATGCAGGTGAATTATTGAGAAAACACACCCAACATGCGACAAAATACACCTCCAGACAATCAGATACGAGTTAATGGATTTTTTTTTTTTTGGGGGGGGGGGCACAAACCAGAGTAAAATCAACATATTTGAGGCCAACCACTGTGTACCGTCATGAGGGCCCACCGGGCAGTGACCCATGTGAAGGTGGTGCGAGATAGCTTGGCCAAGGTTCGGCCGAACCAGGGGTGGCTCCCCTCGCGCCCAGCTTCCATGTGGCGATGACGGTGGCACAGTTCCCAAGGCAAGAAACCAACATCTAATGATGGTTGGAGGACATATGGAGGCTTGAGAGGAGTTGGAGGAGAATATTCCCTTAAGAATATCTACTCTCTCAAGTCATCTAACGCTATAAATAGCTCCTCCACTCCTCTCTTCCATTTTGCACCAACAAGTAGAGTACAACTCACTTATACTAGCCACCTAGTCGCGCTTCGCATGACTCTGAGTACTTGCATAACCTGTTAGTAAGAGTAGGCATTGAAATGAACTTGTTACTGCCCATTCATATTTATATAACTAGTAATCGTGCACGTGCAATGCACGTTTTCACAATTTACATTCTTTCAATGCAAAATTTCTCAATTGTGTCAAAATATATTCTCGAGAGCCACGTGAAATTAAATAGAAACATAAATTGAGTTTCATTTTCACTTCCATGGTTTCCAATTCATTTATTTCAACACGCCATAAAGATTAAAAAACAATTGAGAGATGTCTATTACAACCTCATTTTGTGAGGCAAGATGCAGAAGTTCATGAGAATATCATGGAGATAAATTTAAGGATAAATTCCTTAATGCCGGATCTATTATCCCACGGTTATTCAAATGACATGGGCAAAAATCCTTATATTCTTAGATGGAGTTAATACAATATAATCCATTTGGAACAATATTTCTCTTTTCCTAAAAAAACATGGCCAAATATTCCTTTAGAACCATCCAATGCATGTGGTGGCACAATTCAATATTAGGAATTGTTGTTTGTGGTAGCAAAATCTCAATCAAAAGAGTAAAAAAAATGCTGCCAATCTCATCCCTTTCCTAAAAGGATTATATTGAGAAGCCTGATCGGACATGATTGCTATCATAATTACTTGCATCACTTTCATATCTTACTTGCCTGCTTGGGTTCTTGTCCAATTCTCATCGTTGATTCATCACCACATCACAACTTGGATTTTAACCCCCTGGTTCATCACTTCATCACCAATGTAATGCTATAGCAAGTGCACCACCAATAACATGTCGAAGGGCAGTTGGCAGTAGAATAAATTGAGGATGACAGCATGGGAAAAGATAAAGCAATAACATGTCAAATGGCAGCTGGCAGTAGAATAAATCGAGGATGACAGCATGGGAAAAGATAAAGCACTCTGGGATCATGGATGGATTGCTTACCGGCTAACTATGTCAACTATAGAAAAGCAAAACAAATAGTAAAATTGGTTGTCTGAAAAAGTGTAGATGTTCAAGATCAAGTATAGGGCCATCTAAGCTGATTAGTCACTACAAGCATTTGGGCATAACCAGTGGCGGAGCCAGCATAAAAATTACCAAAATTAACAATAGTAATTAAGAGACATTTAGGGTTGGGTTAGGATTAGCGGGGGTTAAACCAAAATTACCAAGAGTAACTAAGAGACATTTAGGGTTGGATTAGGATTTTTTTGGGCCTTCTTAGCCTTTTAGGCCTTCTAACAACCTCAAACAAAGTCTATATTAGCCCCTCATCTATAAACATATATTAGCCCCTCATCTATAAACATATGGATTAGAATTTTAGGTGTATTATGGGGGCTATAATGGTATATTAGGGGTAGGGGTCTAAAGAGGCCCCGCCCCCACGCTGTCTCCCCCTAAGCATAACTACAGAGTTTAGTTTTCCAAGATTCCCTAACAAGCACAACAGTAACATATATACAGGAAAGCTTAGAAGACATCAAAACTTGGTCTTGTATACCTAGTTAAAAGTAGTAACAACTATTGGGAGGCAATACCTCTGAGTCCAATTTTGTATTTTTCATTTGCCCAAACCAATCATGTTTAGAAGATTCCTGATGCTTATAGCCCTTCTAAGATGACGATGTTCTGCAAGATGAAACGATAAGTTGAGTTTCTGTTAATGACAACGATACTTTGTTGCCTTGAATCACAAATAATTTATGAAACTTTATGAAACCTTAGAATCACATAGGTGACTCCGAACAGTAGCATAGCCATGACCATTGACCATATTAAAACACTGTTGAAGTGTGTAGCAACAGGAAGAGCAATTGTCAAAGCCTGAAATCATTAATATGTTGAAGTATTATGCTCCTCATGGAAGCACCTCTGCAAGTGAGCATGATACACTATAGAGATAAGCGGTTAAGATGAACTGCCTTTGTAGTCCACGCAAATTTTAATCCTGTAGGTCAGCAATATACATGCATCAGGTAATATTAATTAATACATACACCCAGCACCAGCAGACCATCAAAACAAATATGTGCCTGAAGTAATTATAAGCCTGAAATCATTGTATGAACTGCAGATTGTGAATATATATAAACTTGATGTCCCATCATTATGCATTTGTAGTTGGACAACCATGTATAATATAATTTGGAAGACATGTACTAACAGTAGTGTTCATAACAAAATATTAAGGTATATATAGCTTGCTAAAGTCTATCATAAGTTGATTGGTAATATTTCTTCGTTCATATGAAGAACTTGTTACTGGAGCATATTGTTGCACCTGTATACATGTAAATAGATTGATTATTAAAATGGTAAAGCATGATAATTTAAATATATGAATAGTACATATATAGAAAGGTTGAGTAGTCGTGCAATGATAGGTGTGATTTATAAAAATATAGACATAATGTCCATACTAAAGTGTATGATTTAGAAGGATAGCAGTCAAATATTTTATTCCATTTCCATATTATGTTAGTTGGATAGAAGTATAATAGTTTGATAATTGTGGACAATGAGATGGAATTTGTCTTCCATAAATTCGTAAAGTATAAGTGCTGAACATTATGAAATAAAAGAATGAAAGTAAATAGTTTATTAATAATATATCACCTGACAAGAGGTATAATAGTTTGATAGTTGTTGCTAGGAGGTAGAACCTGTGCTTCATATATTCCAAAAACACCACCTAGTTATAGAATAGATTGAACATAAGATTTATGTTCAGTAGATTAAATACTTTATGATGTATTTCAAAATTATGCTGGTGATTAAATGCTTTAAGAAGTCTAACAACACATATTGATGGTCCTAAAGTTTTACATAATGTGTTCTATATTTTAGCTGTTATACTTTACTACTCCTTGTACAAATTTATAATACAATTACTATAAAAGATCTATAATTTGTCCATAAAGAAATTTGGCATGTAAACGTGGCACTTACCTTAGTAGAAGAACAGATGCATGGTATTCATGATTCATACTAACCAAAAGTATTAGTGATAGAAAGTGGCACCATTCAAAATATTGATTTGAGTTGCAGAGGAATAATGAACATATTATATTCAAACCATCCTTTATTTTCAAAGTATAAAAGGTTTGACGCATTATAATGTGTTAAGTTTAAAAATTTAGAAGGTTATTGTACCTTAGTTGGTAGTTAGGTTTTTGTTGCCCTCCGATCAGATGTAAGAGTTATGTAAACCAGAGAGTTTTCTTCAGTGAAAAAGTTGTGCAATATATATAAATCATATAATAATTTAATGATAAACTATAAGTAGATTTAATTTGGATAGTCTTCTTCTCATTTTTATATGAGAGAATCTCGATGGTTTTTTATCCCTGCCTTTTTCTGTTATAATGTGTTAAGTTTAACACTTTAGAAGGTTATTGTACCTAAGTTGGTAGTTAGGTTTTTGTTGCCCTCCGATCAGATGTAAGAGTTGTGTAAACCAGAGAGTTTTCTTCAGTGAAAAAGTTGTGCAATATATAAATCATATAATAATTTAATGATAAACTATAAGTAGATTTAATTTGGGTAGTCTTCTTCTCATTTTTATATGAGAGAATCTCGATGGTTTTTTATCCCTGCCTTTTTCTGCTATCTTCCGGATGGTTTTTTTTAAATATTTGTTTGACTAAGCTACTTTGACTAACACTGTTATATGACCTTTCATCTGGAACTATCCTGATAGCTGATTGGTGTATTATCCCGATGATCTAACGGTCCACTTTTCTTCCCACTATCATCCTAGGGCTATTGTTATTCAGGTGACGTGGCTCATCCTTGTTGGAGAGAGCTTGTTGCTTTCACATATGTAGATACTTAGGCATTGCTCTAGTAGAGTAGGAATTGAGTGAGGGGAGTTCCGGAGATGTTGTCACTCTCTCCGATCTTGTACCTCGATGAATGCTGCTTTTATAAGTGTATTCATGATCTCCTTTAGTTGTTACTTTTTTATTTAAGTAAGATATATTCTCATTGTTGTGTGTGCATCGCTCTGCTTAGATAGAGTACCTTAGTTTTAGTTCATAGCAAGATAAAGGTAGTAATAAATAGCATAGACACGGTGTTAGGCTGGAGGCTAGGACTCCATGAGTCGTAGAGATAGGTGGCATGTGGTGACAACCCTGTGATGCTAACATTGCCTATGCTAAAACTGAGCTAATGCTCAAATTTAGGCTCCTTAATATGAGATATTTATTTATAGTACATATCAAATATTGCTAATTGGATCTTGGTCCTTCATGAGTTGTTGAAAAATTAAAATGCTAATCGCTTGTAGCCTGACTGAATGATTGTAACTTTCTGCATTCTGCTTCCTTTGCAGTTCATATTTTTTTGCCCGACTTTCATTCACTTTTAACACTAAAATTTGCAGGTTAACAGTTCGTGGGTGAACTGCAATGTGTTGAATAGTCCCACATTGGTTGTGGAAGGGTAAAGGACCTAAGATATAAGTGGGGGGGAGCCCCTCACTTCAATGGCTAGCTTTTGGGGTGGGAAAGGCTCTTTACGATCCTACAATTAGTATCAGAGCCTGGCTAGGTTAACATCTCTGGCCCGATGGACACAGTGTGTGAAGGCCTGATAGACCGTGGGTGCCTGCGGAGTCCGTATACCTGATGGACCGTGGGTGTGGGGCCCGTATACGGTGAAGGGGCAGTGAAGGGCTGAGGGACACCAATGTGTGAAGGGGGAGACTGTTGAATAATCCGACATTGGTTGTGAAAGGGCAAATGACCTAAGATATAAGTGGGGGAGCCCCTCACCTCAATGGCTAGCTTTTGGTTGTGAAAGGACAAAGGACCTAAGATATAAGTGGGGAGCCCCTCACCTCAATGGCTAGCTTTTGGGGTGGGAAATGCCCTTTACGATCCTACACAATGAATATATGAAGATTTCACATCTGCAACACATGGCCATTTTGTAATGAGGAAAGCATGTTGTACTGGTTGAACAAATGGCCAAGCAACACAAACTACAAGAGAACTTGTCATCCTTATAATAGTTCATAACATGAAAATAGTCTTGCTAGAACAATTATTGAACAAATGGCCAAGTGACACAAACTACAAGAGAACTTGTCATCCTTATAATAGTTAAACCGCTGTGTTTCTTTCTTCTCCTATGTATTCGGCAGGAGTTTAGAATTTGGTGCTCAATTCTTGTCATATATACCGAAAGGAAAACTGCTAGTATTCCACGTTATTATTTTGACATGCATGTAGTTTGCAATATATTACTTTGATATGAATGTGTTCTGCAATATAGTACTCTAACATGGATAATGGTGTGTATACCAACATGCCCAGATGCAGCATGTTGTTCAATTCATCAGTTCATGACAGTGCTGAGTTTTCAGGGGTAGCGTTTACCCAAACAAGAAAAAAAAATCGAGGTGTATTTACAATACAGCTGGAAAGATTACAAGAATTATTTTCTTGGGGCACTTGAAAATACAAGTGTAAAGTTTTTACACTTATAATTTTTTTCAATGTTTCCAGGCAGGCCTCTAATCTTACGAATTCTTTACCATTGGATCAAATATAGCGATACACGAAGCTCCCTAATTTCCTCTTTATCTTCTCCACCACCTTCTTCACCTTCTTGATTTGCCGCTAGCCACATGCAGTCAGAGGCACTCCGCGACCCTCTGCCTTGCATCGGCGAGGCCCACTAGCTAGCCCAAGACCTCCACCTCTCCGACTCTATTTTTCTTTTCCCCTAAAGCTAGCCTATCTCCCCCGTGTGGAAACGGATCCCCGGACTTTGTGTAGTTTACAGTTATGGCATTGACATGTGGACCTTACCAATGTATGGCCCACATGTCAGTGTCGCAACTGTAAACTGCATAAAGTTATAAAGTTATAGGGGAGTCTCATTCCCCCCTTATGGTTCCTCCCATTCTACCATTTTCTCTTTCTCTGGCGTTATTTATGCCCCTCCTACCTTCATTGCTTTCCACTGTCCCTAAAGCTCCTAAGGCTGTGTTCTTTGGTCTGTGTTCACAACCCCTCTCCCTTGTATTTCGCATACACGCTTTTCAAACTACTAAACGGTGCGTTTTTTTAAAAAAGTTTCTATCCGAAAGTTGTTTAAAAAATCATATTGATCCAACTTTGAAAAAAAGTTAATACTTAATTAATTACGTGCTAATGGAACATTCCGTTTTCTGTGCGGAGGAGATGGGTTCTTAACCCGAACAAACGAACGCAGCCTAATGCTAGAGAACTCCTCCAACTCCCACTCACCAGAGTTTATGGAGCGGTCAGCCACGCACTAATCATCTAACATGAGATCCGAACAATTTATACGCTACGTACTTCTTCGAATGAATCAATACATCTTTGGTCTCTTCATATAATGCCAATTGTACATTTTTTACGTACATAATACCAGGGGCGGAGACAGCGTGGGGGCGGGGGGTCTTTAGACCCCCCCTACCCCCTAATATACCATTAGAGCCCCCATAATACCCCCTAAAATTATAATCCATATATTCATAGATGAGGGGCTAATATAAACTTTGTTTGAGGTTGTTAAAAGGCTTAAAAGGCTAAAAAGGCCAAAAAAAGTCCTAAAACCAACCCTAAATCTCTCTTAGTTGCTCTTGATCATTTTGGTTTAGCCCCGCTATAATTTTTTCCTGGCTCCGCCACTGCATAATACTTATACTAGTCACTTGTCCTCTGTACACCAGTTTCCTTTTTTTTTTTCTGCCTTCATTTGAAACCTCTGACAGCCACGGTCAGGTTCTTTACAAGCTCAACCGCTGTCGAAAAACCCTCTTCGATCTGCACAAAACTGAAACCTGTCAAAACCAGCTATAACAACAACCATCTAATTACAATTTTACAGCCACATTTACACAAGTGCGAAACCCAAATGATCTAGGAGTAGTAGACAGGTAAAGCTAGCCTTGCCTTTGCAGTGATGGTGATGTTGAGGCAGGAATCCGTGAACGGCACGACGCTGGTGTTTATGATGGACAGTCCCTGCTTCTCGAGCTCGGAGAGGATCATCACCAGCAACCCTCTCCTCTCCTTGCAGCAGATTTTCAGGAGGACGGTGCTGCCATGGATGCTCGCCTCCACGGTCGGGCTGGAGCTGGAGCTGGACCCATCGTCGGTACCGGAGGAGGCGCTGCCGCCATCGTCGTCGTCGACGGTGATGCGGCACTTGCTCTCGAAGGCGGTGGTGGGCTCGGCCGTTCTCCGCGAGCCTTCCTCCAGGGCCTTCACCTTCTCCTCCAGCTGCTTCACGTAGTCGATGGTGCTCCCCAGGAGGGAGATCTTGTCTGTCTGAGAGAGAAATGGACAACCGTGTTAATGCCGCATTTGGCAAGGAATCAATGCACGCCATGATCGGGGCACATGTACACATACCTTCTTGAGGCCGGGGACAATGGTGGCCAACGCCACGAACTGCTGCTGCAGCTTCTCCCGCCGCTTCCGCTCCGCGATGACGTGCTCCTGCGCGTTCGCGGGCGGCCTGCTCCTCCTCTCCGGCGTCTGCTGGAACACGCCGACGCCGTCGTCTTGCTGCCATCCCCTTCCGGAGAAGTCGAGCGTGGTGGTACTACCCTGAACCTGACCGGCGAAGGAGAGGACGTTCGAGGACGAAGGCGACGGCTGCTGCACCTGCTCCTTCTTGGTCGTCGCCACCGCTCCGAACGCCAAGCTTGGCAATGCCGACGAGCCACCGAAGGCCGGGAAGCTGGAGCAGTGAGACGGATGGAACTGGTTTGGCGCCATGGATGCTGGGTAGAACTGATCAAATCGAACTGGTTGCTCGACGAGCGGCGTCCCAGCGAATTGCTCTTGCATCCTGGCGTGCTCTTCTTGATGATACATGTAGGTTAACTCTTCAGGCTCCTGACATTAACAATGCAATAATCATTTCGTCATACGCTTTGCTCGAAGATTTCAGAGCTTACTGGAAGGACTGGATGTACTTGCCGGCTCCGTGAGCCACTGGTTTTGCTCGTCCATCGCCTAATGTTAGCTTGGGCCTTGGTGTCGTCTGAAACTCTGAATCCTGAAGAACTCGAAGGCAAATACACGTACCTCTTGCCCGTTGAATTTGCTTTCGCTGTCTCCTATCTCCTCTTGACTTCCGATCGATCCTCTCGTGATTTATATACAGGCCAACCGGCCGTGTGAACTACTGAAACAGTCTGAAGTCTGAACCTATGGGCATTGCTGTTCCGAATAAGGCGTCCACGTGCTCCTTGTTGCATTCGGGAGATAAGGTGTAGTTGAGGCGAGTACTGAGCACCCAGCAAATATTTGCACGTTTGGCTCTGCACACGCGTTTCAATTTCTTTTTCAGTGCCTTTTCAGGTGTAGTCTGGTTCCATGTTGACATCACGGCATTGATCTCGGGAGATCTGTTGTTATCTTCTGGTATCTTTTTTTTTCTCTCGACCAGAAATATGCGATCTGAAGAAGAGTTCAAACAACTCTTTCTCCCAGAAATATGCGATCTTATAAAAGAATAGTTCAAACAACTCTTCGAGCAGACCTCAGCAAGACCTGTCTGAAGATTCAGTAGGTTCGACGACAGTGACACTTTGTTAGATAGTGTGCTCATCTGACAACGAAACGAAAGCACTCAAAAATTCGATCCTTGCAGCTGAGTTGTGCAATTCGTACATGGATATGTACTGGCTGCATCGAACCAAATCGGATGGTACAGTAGGTAGCTGGATGGTGATGTTTTTGGACGGATGTGTACATTTTTTGTTGGACGTAAGTCCACACTACGCAGTTTGTGAACTTCGTCAGCAGTTTGCATGCTATTACTATATACTTCTACAATTGTTTAGGGATACATGTGAAAATGGTGCTGCATTCTTTATGATGAATCAGCAAGCTTTAGATTACAAAAAGCAAATCCCAAGAAAGAGGGTTCAGATCAAAGTACAAATACGAACAACTGTTCCAGGACAGCTAACCTGAAGAAGAAGAAAAAGAGGACGAATCCACCATTGTTTTAACTCGACCCCATCAATGAGGTTAAGCTACTTATTAAAATATCATATTGCTGCACTAGTGTTTCAAGTGTGTAGCTTGAAATACGGTTTATGGCACATGCCGAAAGCCAGCAAATCTGACCCAGCAGGTGCCACCGATCTCTTCCCAGGTCCAGGTGCTATCTGTTCTCAAGTGGGACAACCCAGTAAATATTGAAAAAAAATACTCCCTCCGTTTTTTAATAGATAACGCCGTTGACTTTTTCTCACATGTTTGACCATTCGTCTTATTCAAAAAATTTACGTAATTATAATTTATTTTGTTATGAGTTGTTTTATCACTCATGATACTTTAAGTGTGATTTATATCTTATATATTTGCATAAATTTTTTGAATAAGACGAATGGTCAAACATGTGAGAAAAAGTCAACGGCGTCATCTATTAAAAAACGGAGGTAGTATTAGCCTGTTTCGTAATATATAGCACCTGGTAAACGAACATGCAGTTGAAATGTATAACGAAACATGGTTCGATATTATTAAATAAGGAAAACGATTACAACATATTTAACGTCCTCTTCATTATTTGGTTAAACCTATTACGACTTTGCTGCAATTTTAGTTAGGCATTTGCTACAACCATATCAAAACGATTTTATTAATAATTTATAACTTTATCCCACTATGTCTCGGCGAGGAGCAGGCGGAGGTCGACCCCGGTGGCAGCCCTAGGGGCAGCAGCGGCCTAGGATAGCATCGATCTGAGCACCGGCGGAAGTCTTTCGGTGAGGAGCAGACGGAGGTCGACCTTGTCGGTGGCGGCAGCCCTAGGGACGGCGGTGGGCTGGGAGTTCGGAAGGTAGAAGAGCATCCCCCGACGACGACGGCGGCCTTATGGGCGGCGGAGGCCTAGTAATCCGGCGAAGTGGAAACCGATCCCGTCGACTTATGTCCGGTTGGCTAAATCTGACTAAACAACGAATTACGACGGACGAAAGTGGGCTAACTGGCAGCGCGTAGCGTTAGCTCACCTGAAACGGATGAAGATGGCACCAATGGAGGTTTGTAGCGACGTCGCACTTGGGGCGGCGGCGACTAGACGACTTCCATTCGTCAAATCTGGTCGTTTCAAGAGAGTATGTCGGGAAGCAAAAAGGCAAGGGCGTGCCTAGGTCGTTAGTTTTTTTTTTTCTTTTTTGGTTGTGTGCTCTTCTCTTTATTGAGGTGTGAGTGTAAGTGTTCTTGTATCCTTTCGGTTTTGTATATCTTTGGTGGATGTAGAGACTGGATTAATAAAAATCCATTATATAAAAAAAATATGTGTCTACAGGTGGGCTCTATTTGGGCTGTGTGAGTTCCAAATGCATGCCTGACAGGTAGGCTTAGATTCATCAAGTGAACAAAATTGCAGTTTTTTTTGGGTAAAACTATCAACAACACACAATGTTATGAGAGATACACTTAATAGTGCAGTGACATGGGGTGTGGTTTCAACCCCAAGGTCCCGTGTTTAATCCCAAATATACTCATAATTTCTTCATAAAGGAGTGTTAGGAGGGTCCCGTGTTCAATTCCGAACATACTCATAATTTCTTCATAAAAGAGTGTTAGGAGGACGTCTCTCCCTTCAAATCTTTTTTTTTACACAGTGTTATGAAATGTACACTATTAGTTTTAATGAATTACAAGATGTAGTTTTAAGAAATTTCCCTTCACACTAATAAATCTAAACCTCTAATGACTTAAATCAGAGAACCTAAAAGTCTTAATTACTAGAGCAGAACAAAAGAAGGATTGGTATATTTTAGCTTGTGATCTACCTTTTCAGAATTACATCATCATCATGGTCTTAACTCATCTAACCACTTCCGAAAGAAAGCAGAAGAGTCTGATTTGATGGATCCTGTACCTCTCTGATGGTGAACATTGCTGCCCGGGGGACTGAACGTGTTTGAAATTCAGATGTTTTTTTTTCTTTTGCTTAGATTCAGTGACTTGAATCTTCCAAAACCACATGGGCTAATCACCAATTAATCGGTTGACTAAATTTATAAACTAACATTGGCCAACTTGATTAATAATTACAAACGGAACCTAGAAAACTTGGTAGTGCTGCCAGCATGATATATAATGCTAGCTAGCACACAACTAGCTAATTTGCAGCAACAACAAATTACTCAACTTGGATCTGATTAGTTACCTAAGCTAATCACATGCCAATGTTATGATTAGCCAATTTATTTTAGCCCAAGGATAACTTAATCAACTTGCAGATAATAGCTGGTCGAGTTGTAGAAGTCATGCTTGCATCAACTTGGGCTTACAACTAGCAATAACATCTTGACCTTGTACATGTTGGCACATTGCGTTCTGATCGTATTATATAATTGCTAACAAGGTACAAAAAAACCAAACGGCAGATATGCAAATCTGATGACCTGATAATAGCCTTAAAGTTTAAGACTTCTGCAGCGGTTGCACTTCACCTTTCCAATTTGTTGTGATGAAATTTGGAAGGTTCTTAGGATGCTTTCTACAATGACCAATCTGTGCTCAACTTCAAGTAATCTGTGACCTTTTCCGTGCTAAACTTCCATATTAACTCTGCGAGATACTACGGCTCTTCTATGGACCGTTCTAATTGATCCATTTTGTCTCCAGAAAATCGTATTATGAAACGGCCGAAAGAAAAAAACTATCCTCCTCCGTTGCTCTGCCTCGCCGTGGGCCATCCCAGCAATGGGCTCCCCTCAACCAACTTATTTCTTGGATCGTATTGGGCTTATATGTATCGTGACTGATGCTGGGCCTCCTATGTAAACTAATGCATCATTGTCAGGCCCATTTTCCCATGTAGACAACGAACACATTCGTCGATCGTCACCAGTGATTTCACCGGGCCGGCGAAGAGAGTCATCGGTGATGCGGAGCAGATGTAATGCCGCCGTCGCGTACTCGCGTGTTGCAAAGGACGACCCGGCGAAAACCGAGACGACCGCACGTCGAGTTGGAGCCTAACACGGCGCGCGCCAACGTTGGTGCATATTATGCGTAGCACCACCACACCACTCGGCCGCCCCGCGCGCGCGAGTGGGTTAGTAGTAGGGTGGCGCCGGCTGCGGGTTCACACACCACATGCGGCACCGTACGTCGTCACGCACGTAGTCACGTACCACTACTACGACTAGCTTGAATTCGCGGGATCGCGGAGACTCGTGTCGGGCTCGTTCGTTCCAATCGCCCAGATTCCACACGTTTGCGTGGGCCGCAGGCGACGCCGAGACATACGTACGTAGCGCCTGCATGCCGCGCGCGACGATCGGGTCATCGCGGCGTTCCGCGCGCGAGACCGATCGAGCCTGTCGCGCTCGCGCGTGCCTCGGTGCGCCGGTCAATGCGTTTCTCGCCCGGA
The DNA here is from genome assembly GCF_000147395.1 of Oryza glaberrima. Lineage (NCBI taxonomy): Eukaryota > Viridiplantae > Streptophyta > Magnoliopsida > Poales > Poaceae > Oryza > Oryza glaberrima. Next base: position 6,478,575 of record NC_068328.1, read on the forward strand.
TTATTGCCGCGCGCGCGCGACGTGCACGGTCCAGCGTCTCGCCGTCTGGATCGCTATCGCTGTATGTGTACATATGGTCCGAGATCTCACAAGATTATTCCGTTTCGTTGTCCGATCCGTCTCGCGCGCTCGTGCGTAGCTAGCGGATTTTCAGGTGCTACGTACGTACGCGTCAGCTGGTTTTGCTGCACGCGCGGTGGAGGTGAGCTGTACTTTCGAATATGTGCTACTTAATCTTCAGTTTGACTGACACGGTGAGCTCTAGCTGAAAGCATGAAACTTTGACCGGCCGTCGCATGCTTTGCATTCATCATCTCGCAGATTGACAGGCACCATTACGCCAGCAAGGCACACTTCTCTTGCATGGCCAGTAGCGGCACGCTACGGACACCTCTTGTTCGACACCACTATTTTCAACAATGTGTGGCATATGCTGCATAAGAAAAGGATCTATAGTCTTCATACGTCTACTACCTTTGTGTCACAAATTGTATCTGTAGCAGTTGCTTTCGGAGACATGTTTGATGTTTCCCGATCGAGACGGTCCGAATTGCGCCACTGTCGGCTGGCTGACGCCGACGGGCTCGCACCCAGAGCCCGGAGGAGGCCGGACGGCTGGACGGACGGTCAGCCGCTGCGTGGTTGATCCATCGATCCACATCATAATTCAGAGAAAAAGGCCGGTCCCGCCTTTGCATTGCCCTTCTTCTTCGATCCCCACTGCGCCCGCCGTCCTGATCGATCTCGGCCCGGGAGTTAGTGTGAGTGGGCTAGTCCAAGCACTAGTTTGAAATGGCCACTATTGCTTGCTGCTCACTTGCATGCATGCCGGTAAGCTGCAAGGAGAGGAGATTCTTTTTCCCCATTGCGGCGCATGCACATGCATGGTCTATGGCTTGTGTGGATTCGGTCGCTTCGGCGACCACCATTCCATTCCTTCATTCCCCCCCTCTTCTCTCGCCTTTCCGTGTTTGATTTTGACCAACTTCTTGCCAAAAAAGAGCCAAAGTGGCGCGAGCGCATTGCGCGAAACTGGTTAATTATTCCATCGGTCTCGATGGAATGTGCGCTGTGTGTCTGTTTTTTCTTTTCTCCAGGTAGTCAAATACAGGAAGCTCTGTATGTCTGTTTCCTCGTAGCAGTATCGAGAGCTTCAGAGCTCTGGAGTTGCAGTACTGTGGTGGTGTTGTTTTCTTTGACCTACTACATATATGCTCATCCTTGAAATATACGTCTTGCAATGAATCTGACATCTGATGGCTAGGTGAAAGTAATTGTCCATCCACGTTTTTTGTTAGTTCCACACAATGCCAGCCACCATGGGAGGCATTGATTCATATGCAAAGCAAAGCTAATCGAAATTCTTTCTCGTGCCATGGAAGCTACTGTCAAAGTGCGATCCTCGGTGAATTCCTTCAGAAACCAGGCCTATGACACTGAACGAACTCTGAATTAGGTCCCGAACCAAAATGTTGAGGTACAGACAGATCCCGGGTGGATCTGACTCGGAGCCAACTTTGATCCCCATCTGTAAACAGAAATGATAATATTAATTTATGGTTAGCAAAAAAGATTGATTCTTGGTTGACACACATCAAGCTTTACATGCATCGATCAGAAAGGCATGATTTAGAACATGCTTAACAACTCAAATCGACTTTAAGATATGCAGGAGTACGTGAGCTTAAGCTTGCAAACTTCTAATTAAACTGTTCAATTCCTAGCTTTTGGCTGATGGTTTGGGAACTTGAACCACCAGCAAGTGCATGAACATCATGGTGAGACCGACTGTACTGTCCCTAGCCAGTCTTTCCCTCCCTTCCGGCCACACGACAACAAAGAGAGAACTATGTATATCATATTACTATTACGGAAGCAATGATGGATTGGTAGAAGATCAAGCCCTACAAGCCCTTTAAGCACCTTTTCCAAAGATGAAAAAGATATCGAAACCAAGCGAGACAGTGCCTCTCTGTTCTAAAAAAAACCAAGTTGCAGTCGTATAAATCCTGAAACGAGCATTAGTACTATTAATCTAATTGGAGGAGAATTGTTCAGGGTGGAGTACGTATAGAATTGGTTCAAAGTGGAATGTTGAAGTATATCGGTGAATTGTTTACTTTTTCTTATCAATGCTCAAGCTTATGTACTAACTAGTTGGTTATATACTTATATGCTATTAATATTATGTAAAATCAAGGGCACAACATTTTTCTATCAAAATCAACATGCATATATATATATATAGCTGAATATATGAAAGCTAAATTCTATATGTCTGATGTTATTCTATTTTTGGTGTGTGATTTCCTAAACCAACCACGTAAGCTTGTAACAGAGCATCTGCTTAATTGCTTCATACTAAGCATCCTCTTCTTCCTTTAGTTCCTTTCCTTTTTATTTCTCTGAAACAAAGACAGCCACCAATTAGGACAAACCAAACCGAAAGCAGGGGTTGCACACATGTTAAACAAAGCATGGACGTTCAGAATCTTCAGATACAGCCCAAAGACCTTAATTAGCTCACCAACGACGACGCCCCTGCAGCCTGCACACACGTTGCCAAAAATGGTAAAAAAGAAAGTCATATGGATGGCGCATCGATGCCCTAAACGATCAGCTTAACTTATCCCAATCACATTACTGTTGGTCGGTCTGCTCCAAGCCGGCCATCTTTTGGCCTGCTGCGACTTTCAGTGTTCAAACTCCAAAGCGATCGATGTGCTATGATCTCATGCTATTTGTAGCTTGCAGCAGCAGAGATCAAAAGGAGCTTGAAAAAGGAGCAATGTCCGGCCGTCCTTTACATCTTTCTAAACCCTAGCTTTGCTTCATCAAGAAACGGATATGTTTTTCTTTTCGCCACCGTTTTCATTTCGGTGCAGATCGATCGATCGTTCGTCGATAGCGCCACACACTGACGGGAGAAAGGGAGAATTTGATCGGTTTTGTCAATGCATTGGAGATCTTACGACCAAGATTGACACTTGTGCGTCGTGTATGTAGTGGGTGGTTGGGTAGATGCTTTGCCCATATAAAATTACTTGGGAGTTGGATATGCGTTATTGGGTCAATGAAAGGTAATTATTAGTAGCGTAATGAGGCAGTATGCTGATGTGAATATCGTCCGTAATGTGTGGATTGTACCCATATGCTTGCATATCCAACTAACTATCGGAGAAAGTTTTGGCCAGCTTTTGCAAATGATAAGTGTGTAGATCTCGACCATGTGGGGGCCATACATATAAACAACGTGTCAACTGAGTGTGTTGCACGAGTATCCAAGTATCTAGGAGCCAGAGATGTGGCTAGGCCCTTTTGCTTTTGGACTTGACACATGGCCTAGATATTCTATGCCAAATTTTCAGACAACTTTTAGTACATGTTCACTGTCCACGCACGCATGCATGATAGAGATCGAGTGATCAGCAAACATTCACAGAGAATTTCCCTTTCAAGAGGACGTACGTGCATGCATCGAGCAGTGCAAAAAACATACTTGATTTTCCAAGCAAAGTATTGGAGCCTAGCTAACCTTGCTCAGAAATGCATGGATTTCCAACACATCTACATATGGATACAAACGTGGGCTGTGAAGCCTATAGACAAATGGAGCCCACTGGCCTCAAGGCTTTACATAATTGGCTTGGTTGGTGTGCATATATACAAAGTTGCATTGACTTGTCATAAGCTCTAAGGTTCTCCTAGCCTCGTGGAGACATGAAGTGGCCGGTTTATGATAAGAGCTCACAAGTGTAAAGAATACTTGTGAAGGCCGCCTTCTAACCACTGTTACTTTGTCGGTAAGCTCATGAACACATGTAACGCAATGCATGGTGCTTCAAACCCTAAAACCTATGTATAGGTCACCCTTATTGATGGGAAGCAAAACATAATTCCTTTGAATCCTCAATATGACAATATTGATCATGTCATTTGTTGTAATTAATTAATACTAGTATAGACTATGGGCATGTTTAGTTGGCAAAAAATTTTGCTTCTGCATGTCACATTGGATATACGGAAACACACTTGAAGTATTAAACGTAATCTAATAACAAAAAAAATTATAGATTCCACTAGAAAACTGTGAGATGAATTTATTAAGCCTAATTAGTCCATTATTAGCAAATATTTACTATAGCACCACATTGTCAAATCATAGCGTAATTAGGCTTAAAAGATTCGTCTCGTAATTTCCTAGCGAACTGTGTAATTGGTTTTTTTTTACATTTAATACTCCATACATGTGTCTAAACATTTAACGTGACAGTATGAAAAATTTTGTTTGGAAACTACATTGACCCTATATATAAGGATCATTATCTCTCTTTTTGTGGGAAGAGTTTGATGGGGTGGGTGAAGATAAGGATCAATCAGTAGCCTACCTAGGGCTCTTGACATGACATTTGGTACATACAAGATGAAGAGATGATAAGTACTCCTAGCACACTACTACTAGTGGAGTGGTAGCAACACACTCTTGCTATGCTTGTATATAGCCAGCTAGCTCTTGGCTTGCCGCCGTACAAATGGACCGACGTTTGTTTGGTTAATTAGGCTTTTACTCCTAATTTCTCCACTAATTGTTTTTTCATATCATGGACTATTTGTCCAGTACTACTCCCTTTGTCCCATAATATAAAGGATTTTGAGTTTTTGTTTGCACTGTTTGACCACTCGTCTTATTCAAAAAATTTTGAAATTATTATTTATTTTTTTTATTTACTTTATTATCCAAAGTATTTTAAGTACAACTTTTTATTTTTTATATTTACATAAATTTTTTGAATAAGATGAGTGGTCAAACAGTACCAGCAAAAACTTAAAATTTCTTATATTATAGGACGGAGGGAGTATTTTACAGTTGCATTCTCCATCTCCCTTCGTCCCGACAAGCACTAGTACTCACCATTCGCCATTCTTCCACCAATGGCGGCCCATGGTTGCATCTGACTACATGATGCTAGTAACTTTTTTAATCCGCTGCACTTTTATGGTTGATGCAGTGTGACACGTGGCACCACACCTATCGTCCATGGCATTATCTCCAAACTAGTTTAGTGGCTGTCTTAGTAAAAAGTTCATGCGCGTGTATTGCAATAACATGCAGGGTTGTGGTGATCAATATATGTTTTATCATGGCGATGATGACGATACTTTTTTAATAATATTTGTGTTCGGTTGTCCTGTTTATCCTTTTGGCCACATGCTCCCTAGTCTCATGTACTGTGCTGAGCTGAGCTAGTTAATTCCTTTTCTTTTAAAAGCGTGGAAACTAATGTAAGAGATATTGAAAACTATACTAACAGTTTGGTCGGTAATTTGATCCTATTAATTATTAAATTAAGCTAAACAATTGTTAATAATGTCTAAAGCACCCCTAACATAAATTATTTGTACTGGTGGGGTGTTTCTAATGGCATAACGCCTTTATGAGATGGAAAGATAACTTTTTTTTTCCAATAATTTTGCTAACCTTTTGTTTTGTGTTAAATTGATTTCAAACAGTACAATATATGCTCTAAACACATTATTCTTGTGCCATTCAATTAATTACTCAATTTTATGTTAATTATAAATGTGTGCATCTTATAATGTAGAAGAGCGGAACTTATTCCATTATATAATTCTGTTTGATATATCTAAAAAACTCAATTACTTTTTTATATTGATTCTATTTGAATATATGTACGCACAATATTTAGCACAATGTAAACCGAATTAATGTGTAGAAGCATTCAAGAGTTTTAGCAGAAGTTAAGGTTGAGTTAAAAAAAATATTGTGATGGGTCAAGATGAGTGATTAGGTGGAGAAATTGAATATGACTATGATTGATTGAGATGAGAAATTAGATAAAAAAATGTTAATATTATCGTATATATTTTTGAATATGCTAATATTTTAAATGGATTAATATATATTATCGTATCCGCTGCAATAATGAAAAAAAATCCACTGCAATAATGCGAAATGGAGCCCAAAGTGTGTTCTATTTGATAGTGCCCCTTGCAATTTACCTTTTGTAAATTCCCAGTCTTTGTTAAGCCCCTTGCTCTACTTAACCTTAGAACCAGCTTTGACAAAAATCCAACTGTCAACATGACACGAAAAGTACAATCCATCATCATTATAGAGATAATGGCAGTTGTGCGTTAATTAAACTACGTCCATAACTACTCATTAATTAGTCCTTCATGCTAAGCTAAGAGCAAGTTTAATACTAGTATAGCCAACTATTAGCTTCAAATACTCTATAGCTATTTTAATAGTTCATCCATACAATAGTTACTTATAAATATACACTACATAATTAATATATGATCCCACCTCTTATAAACACGCAATGTTTTGGAGTCCGTGCTATAGCTAGCTGACTTATAACGTGCTATTGTATTCGCTCTATACATATGTATAGTGGTGGATAGCCAGCTGAATTGGATGGCAGTACTACCACTAGTGGTGCATGCACATGCCACCCTAACTAACGATGCCATTAAGTGCAAATACATTATATATGCAATATTAATGGTACTTAGTATAAGATCCAGCTGCTGCTGCTAGCTAGTGCCCCGTACGTCCTATATATTTCCATTATTCCACATCCATAAAGTCGGTGCTAAGATAAAACTTAAAGCCAAACTACAAATTAATTAAAGGAGTATATTTCTGTATGGTTAGTTTTGCCTTATCTCTCTGGTTTATCCTCCCAAGCTTGACTTGTCAGTCTCATGCTTTTCTGCACGTACGATCGTCTTTTTTCTAGGCTACATCTACCTAGTCTCTTGAGTCTTGATGCTACACACACAGAGATGAGAGATCACACATATATATACCCCTCTCTCTCTCTCTCTCTCTCTCTATATATATATATATATATATATATATATATATATATATATATATATATATATATATATATATATGCATGTCTGCTTGATTAATATTAAGACGATTTACATATATACACATTTACAACGAGTCAACCGAACGACTATTTACTTTTGAATGAGAATGTGCATCTGACGCCAAACTCACTATCTCAACTTTATTACTACCGTAACATTCTCTTGATGGCTTCAGATGCACGACAGCTTTAGTTTGTGCATGTTTCAGCAAGTGTAAATTCTACATTACGATAAGCTCTTAATTACCTTGTGCACGGAATCGGATCAATGCAAAAGTGGAGAGCTATCTAGCAGATACTGTTACGTGAACTAAGAGCCTGCGAGAGATTCAGTGAATTCAGACATTTATAAATTACTCATCCGTTTCAAAATATTTGACACAATTGACTTTTAGCACATGTTTGACCGTTCGTCTTATTCAAAAAATTTTATGAAATATGTAAAACTATACGTGTACATGAAAGTATATTTAACAATGAATCAAATTATATGAAAAGAATAAATAATTACTTAAACTTTTTAAATAAGACGAATAGTCAAACACACACTAAAAAGTCAATGGTGTCAAACATTTTGAAACGGAGGGAGTAGTAATTACTAGCCAGTCTGCTGTGGCAGTAGTAGCATGCTTAATTCTTCTTCTCCCTTTTCCTTTTTTCCCTTTGTCTCGTCGTCATCGCCGTGATCAGTGATCGATTTCAACTTGCCGTATACCGAACATTTTATTCTTGATTAGCACCAACTTGCTGATGGTGAATTCTTGCATGATCAGAATTCGGGTGCTGCTCCTATATATATTATTCTTTCTGGATTGAGAGAACAGATTGACGGGCCGATCGAGGTGACGGCGAGGAGGAGACATGTCGACGTAGTACAATTAATTAGGCTTTTGGTCAATCCATTTTGTAAATTCTGGCACACCTGCAATTCATTCTCAGGTATAGCATCTGGATTGAAAATTATTTTTTAAAAAAATTTAAAGAGAGATGGAGAGAGATGTTTCAGGCAGCGGATGCTCCTTGTTTTTGTGATGGGAGAATCTCTGGCGCAGGCATAATTCCAACGGCATAAACAAGTTGGCAGGAGGGAAATATATATCAGGAGAATATATATTTTTTTTCTTCCTCCTTTGCATTTGGATGGTGCACATTGTGTCAACTTGAGAGGAAAAGTGATGGCCTGACAAAAAGATACTATATGCTCTTCATTTGCTTCCTTTTCTCAGACAGAAAGCTTTTGCAAATTTGTATGGTGGGAGGTCAAGACATATTCCCTATTTTATTTTATTTTTGTGGCGGAATTCCTCGGTACATGCTTGAAAATGAAAGGGCATGCAAAAAGGAATAAATTAAAGGGTACGCATGCATCCCCTGGCCGGCCAGATAAGCATTTAGAGCTTTTTCAAATGAAAATCATTTTCATTAGATTTTTATTTCATGGCTTCTAGATGTACTCTTTGCATCTGATACTTACTTAGGTCTACGGTTCAAAATTTACCTTCTTGTTCCGTATGTGTTTTCCCAAGCTTTAATTTCGTTTTGGCCTAACACGTAAAGTGGTGGAAACGTAAAGGACCGTTTTAACATCTTAATCACAAGGTTTGGCCGTGATTATGATAATAACCCAGCTATATCTATCTACGCAGTCTAACACTAGTATATTAGCTTTGTAGCCTGTGATGGCTCATGTGACAATGAACGGTAGTCTAACCACTACAGTATGTATAGTTTTTATATACGATCCATGCATGTGACGTACATACCTTTAGTATATCATTTGACCTTCAGTTCATCTCAAGCCATCCGTTCGATAACAAAAGCTTTTACTCCATGATGCGCCTCTATCTTTTTCCCCTCGAGTAGTGAAAGAGAGAGATTTTTCTATTGAGTTTTTCTTTATCTCGTTATCCTGCTAAAAAGATCAAGCTAGCTTGTGCTGTGATGACAAGTCAGTTCACAACAACTTGTTAATAATGCTTTATCTTGAGGAAAAAAAATATGGGGGCATAGTATCAAACATAAGAGTAACCATTTTTTTTCTATTACATGAAAGATCAGCTCACACTCGATTGCTTGCACGCGCTTCCTTAATATCAGGGAATTACTAAGATTTTATTTTCACGAAACCCCAAAAGTATCTCACGTCAAATAAAAAAATACTGGAGTAATAGGTTACACACCGTAAAAGTGGGAGTCATCGCATCGACGAATATTATAGAGCAATACAGAAACCAACTCTTACATAGAAGTGAACGTCCATGGAAGAAACAAAGGAGAAATAACACAAACCTTAAATTCTAGCTGCTATCCTCCCAGAAAAGTCCATTGGACCAGGGTTTTTCAAAGTGTACCACCAAACCGTTATAATTAATATGATTATTTTTAGAAAATATAGTTAAATTTATTTTTCTAATATTTTTCCCACATGCTTGGCCCAAGTTGTCTAACATGTGGGCAACATGGCAATATAACATTGACTAAACCATTCCGTGCCAAAATCCAGATGTCAACAGTTTTCTCAGTTTTCGTGGAAACCACTTGAAAACCATTTACTCCCAATAAAATCTTGTCAAATGTTATCAAAAATTTAAAATCTAGTTTCTTTAGAACTTGACCAAAAAGCCTGGCAATTTGTATTCTTGAGCTTGTCCAAATAGTCCAGCTTTCATGAAAACCAACCAGTTTTTATCGGTTTTGTAAACCCTAGCTAGTATGTACTCGATCTTAACAAACGAAGCATGGATAAATTTAATAAATCTCACAACTTTTCTTTATTGAAGTAGACCGATTTGTACGTGTGAATGCCAGATTTAAATCATAGGGCGTCAAATTGTTACCGGAGCTAGCCTAACTTGTCAACAAATAGAAATTTTACGGTACTGAAAAAAAGTACATGTAGATATCAAAATTTTACATTGCTGATGCCTCAAGATACCTAGTAGCTAAAGACACAAGTTTTACACTACAAATTAAAATATGATACCTGGTACCTCTTAGTATATTTTCTAGAATGGTAAAACTACCTGTCAACCAAATATCTCTGTTGTGCATCCTCCTAGCTCACATCTTGCGACAAATTGATAAGCAATTTGCATTGAGGGGACTTCCTCTCGAAGGAAAAAAAAACACCTCTCTCTGCTTCGAGAACTCCTGATCATCGATTGCACATTTACGCTAGAACACGTCTTTTGCCGGTTCTGTAATCCTTACCCTGCAGCGAAGCATGTACACACGTTTAATTCTACTTATCAGCATATCACGAATCAATCTGATCACACGAGAGCAAGTGTACAAGAGAATGTCGACATTAAGCTAAACGTGCAGGGGCAACAAGTAACAGCCGGTTAGTCAAGTACTACACTTACTTTATTAGCTAGGTTTCTGCTTTAATTTGCCGAAGATAACACGTCAGTAAAACTGGCTCTCCGCGCATGGATACGAGCCGATTTGCCAATCAATTTCGGTTCGGTCCAAATCAATTTACAGGTCCGATACGTCGTGTGCTAGCTTGGGCATTTTCTTGATTTCTCATCGACTGGTTCGACATTGATCGATCAGCAAGCAGCGTAGTCTCGATCACGAGAGATCGATCGAGCGTTGGATCATGCACGTAACTACACCACGTATCGACCGACCGGCTGGCCGATCGATATAAGCCCTGCAATATTGGTTTCGTAGCTATCCGAATTATATTTCAACTATTCAACTAGCGTAATGTACGTGCGTTGCAACGGGTTCTAAATAACATTCACCGACGATACACATTAAAATCTTAAACCATATGTTACAACGGGACATAAATGATGAAGGAAATATAATCATAGAAATAAGAACATGAAACTATAAATAACTTTGGCCGGAAGGATAATTCAATATAGTGCTAAAGTCCTCATTTTTTCATTTAGCTATAAATAATTCAATATGAAGGAAAACGGAGGTCGTATGCAGATTCGGTGGCCGTTTGAAGTCAGCAGTGTAGTAGGTGGCCGAATCGGATTCCAGCATTTGGAGTACTTGATCTCAATATCTTCTTGTTCATCCATGATGTGAGCAATGGTTACATCCGTGGTAGCCATGGTCACATCATCAATTTTTTAGTGGATCAAATAGTAAAGCTAATAGTGTAAATGAAAAAACAATTGAAAATTAGCTAGATATTTTTTTTAAAAAAGAAAACTTATTTTAGCCCATAAATAAAATTAGATCCATTAGTTCTGGACGGGTACCCATTTCTTCAACATATATTAAAATTTTCCAATTCACCAAACGACGACAAGGCTGGTGGCTAGATGTGCCATATGATGTGACTCGTCTATAGATGACGACGGTTAGCAACGAAGAAAACCAGAAAAACGAAAATGTGGCCAACAACGATGTGGACCCAATAGAGAGAGAAACGGCAAAAGCTAGCTCTAGTGGTGAACACGACCGGGTGAGTGCGTCCAAACACGTTCCCGGATGAGGGGGTTCCGTTTTACTTGAACGCGCTACGGTTGGCAATGATGAAAACCAAAACAACAAGAACGCGGACGACAACGACGTGGTCTCGGCGGAGAAATGGTAACGACGAGCTCTGGTGGTGAACACGGACCGGTGAGTGTGTCAAAACCCGTTCCCTGATGAGGGGGGTCCATTTTCCTTGAACATGCTACGTTTGGCAACAAAGAAAACTAGAACAACAAGAGCACCGAGCACGGATGGCAATGACATGGCTCTGACTGAGAGACAAACAACAACATGTTCTGATGGTGAAAACGGTCGGGTGATTGTGTCAAAACGCGTTCCCCAATGAGTGGGTTCCATTTTTCTTAACGCGCAGGAGGAACGAAAGATGGAGAAAAATCAACTAACACTATTCATCGTCTTCCCTAACGGTGAAGCCGACGTGCTTCACGAGGATGCACCGGGGAGAAGGGAGGAGAGTCAGGGATAAGAGTGGCGTTGGAAGGAGAGGGCTGCTAGAGAGGAGGTAGGGGAGGAAAGGGGCACTAGGAGGGGGGAAATGGGAGGAAAGGTGCAAGGGAGAAGGCCACGGGAGGGGGAGGAAGCGCGGGATCGGATCGGATCGGACACGTACTCATGACATATGGAAATATTTTACGGACAAACTAATTTCTTTTGTTGGAAGCATATTTTATTTTTTTTTTAAGTAAGTAAAGATAAAGATAAAGATAAAGATGAGAAATTAAGTCTCAAAGTCTAGTTTTAAAGACTTTATAAAATTAAATTAAAGATTATAATAAACAAAGTTGCACCGTTCTATCATGAGTTTGTGATGGGCCCAGATTACAAAGAGGTATAATTTTTAATTATGTACGAACTACGGTAGTATTTATAAAAATAGAAGCAAGGTTGTGTATCAAATTCAATTATATATTTAATAATGTCTACCACTGCAGAAAATTATGCTGGAAAATTCAGTGTATACTATAAACATCTTATAAGATTATATTGAACTCTTGTGTTCAAAAATCAATCTTCAGCGCTATAGCTTATACCCTTCGTCTTAAAATAAATCAACTCCTGGTTATAAAACTGGATATAGTGTTATTTAGATTCGTAGATTCCTTTTGAGACAAAGGTAGTATAGTTTAGATGAAAAAAAAAAGATAGTATGACATGGTATATTCTATACTCTTCTCCTATCGATTGACTAAGAGAATTACTACTAGAATTTTCTTCTTGTACAGAGGATGTACTTCTGTGTTATTGCCTATTGGGGGCTGGCGCATCTAGCATACCTACCTACCTAAAAATGATGCAACAAAAAGTTTTCTTGAGGGTACCTATTGCAAAGTAAATGCAGCCAACTGTGCAACTGCAGTGCCACGGCCGGAGAAGCACTCTCGCTAAATTGCAGTATGTAGAACAAAAGGGGGTGAAAATGTGTATATCATGACAAAGCTAGCATTGTGCTGAGAGGAAAGGGTGAACTGCTGAATCGATATAGGAGGAGGCAGGCCGGGTAGGGCCACGGATGGGCATGATCGGTAGGGGAATGGCGTAGTGCAAAACTGCAAAGGGTGAATGGCCAAAATTTTGTGGGGGTTGCTGCTGCTGATAGTGGGCAAGTACTAACTTTTTGTTAATTTTCGTCGTCCAGCTACTGCTCAATGCCTCTGCTGTTTGCCATCTGAGAAGTAGACAGCTGAGTCGTCAATAATGGCAGGATATCAATCCCTTCATCATTTGATTAATGTAGTGCTCCCTCCTGTAAAAAGAAAGAAATACTACCTTTTGTGATTCATATAGCTGTACTATTTTCTTGGGTAAATATGAATAATGTTTTGGATGTTGCATATAGTGAAACCTAATTAATTAGCTAGGTTTTGTGATGTATATATGTAATCAAACATGTACTTAGCCGTTGATATGTACCATGAGTATGTAGATTATTGTACATATATATAAATGATTGTACGGTTGCACAACCTGGTTGATAAAAAACCAAAAATAATATTTTTATTATCGAAAATATAAAAATATTTTTGAGAAAATTGGTGAAGGAGAGTGCTAATAAAAAAAATATTTAGAGTTAGTGTATTAGTCTGGTCAATTTGGTATTATCAAAATGATAAAGTTTTTAAAAATATAAAAAATTGTCTTATCCTATACTTCCTCCGTCCCAAAAAAAAAAGGAATCTAGTACTAGATGTGACATATTCTAGTACAATGAATCTAGACAGAGGTATGTCTGGATTCGTAGTACTTGTATGTGTCACATCGGTACTAGGTTGGTTTTTTATAGTATAGTGGGAATACAAGGTTATCTTTATGTTTGATAGCTTGCTTCACGGGAGCAGGCTAAACTATAAAATTGGTACTACTAGCTAAGAGTCTTTTGCTCCGTATTGAATGGCATAGTACATCTAGAATTAATTGCCAATCTTTGTGATTTTTGTTAGCTGAATTAATTCAGCTGGCCACTTTTTAGTGAAGGAGCTAGGGATTGATTTGTCCCACGTCCACTGGTGGAGAAATGATCTTTGTTGGGTCAACCCAAAACCACAATAATCCCGGTTCCAAAAAGAACCGGGACTAAAAATGATCTTTAGTCCCGGTTGAAAACCCCAGAGCCATTCTATGATCTTTCGTCCCGGTTGTTACCAACCGGGACTAAAGATCACCACTTTAGTTGCGGTTGGTGTTCCCAACCGGGACTAAAAATCAAATGATCAAAGATCACCACTTTAATTCCGGTTGGTGTTCCCAACCGGGACTAAAAATCAAATGATCAAAGATCACCACTTTAATTCCGGTTGGTGTTCCTAACCGGGACTAAAAATCAAATGATCTTTAATCCCGGTTGGGAACACCAACCGAAACTAAAATTCCAAGCGTAGTATATAATCCCTATCCCTTATCCTCTCCTCCACAGATCGGACTTCCTCCTCCCCTTCCTACAGTTCAGATCAGATCGATCCTTCCTCATCCCCGAACCATCCCCTCTACCTCCTCCCCTTCCTCATCCCCTCCCCTCTCCTCCACCTCCTCTCCCCTTCCTCAAACCAGGACTACTGGGGGATTACGAACCGGGAGTAAAAAGCACTTCTTCACCGGTGGTCGTTTGGAGATGAAAGTGAGTTTGTTTGTTTCGTTTTCCGCACGCACGCTTCCCGAACTACTAAACGGTGTGTTTTTTTTAAAAAAAATATGAAATTTGTTTTAGAAAATCATATTAATCTATTTCTGAAGTTTAAAATAGTTAATACTTAATTAATCATATCACCTCGTTTTGCGTATTTTCTCTATTTCTTTAAAACAGAACTTTGTGGTCGTATCCTTGTTGCCAACATCTAGCTATGTGTAACATTTTCATTGTAAAGAAAATGTTAAAATGGTTTAAGTAAATTAGTCTCAGAAATATTTTTTATGATACTAAAATTTTGCTAGGTTATGTAAGAAGGAGAATATAAGAAATAAAGGCTTCTTTGGAACAAAGGAAAAAATGGAGGAATCATGAAGGATTGAAATAAATGACCTTCAAAAAAATCCTTTGGAATTCCTATAGAATAGCTCATTTCATATAAATTTTAGAGGAAAGTTAGCCAGAGACAAGATTTCATGTTTTCTCTTATTGTATCTCAAAATTCATATGTTTTTTCTATAGTGCTACTGAATAACACTTTTTTTACAAATTCATGAGGATTCACTTCCTGTAGGGTTTAATAAGCCATAATATCTGACCTATTGATGCGTTAATGACAGGACATTGACATTACTTCATGTGTTTCAAAGGAGGCCTAGATCGGTCGTGTCAATGTCGTGTTTGTGTGAAAGCGTCAAATTAATTACGTAGTATTCACTTATCTGTGAGACTGTGACCCGAGTGAGTATATTGTTACAAACACCCATTTGTCTTCCTCCTTCCTGTATGATATATAAAGCAAACAGTTAATTTGATGACTCGTATTCCCCAGCAATTTTTTTAGAATAATGTGGACCTTTAATTTTTCACTATGGTCGGAAAACATAAATAATGAACATAGTATCACTAAAGCGTTGACACCATGACATGATCCTATAAATGCATTAGACACTAGTCCAATCTGCAAGACACCAAGTCATATGTCCTATCGGCAAGATACTATTAAATAACACTTTAGTCAACTTAGGCTATCTACTTATGAAAAAATAAAAGAAGGAAAAGATATATAGTGATGTGCAAAGTGCACATTTAATTTTTTTTTTCTCTACAATATGCAGATGAATATATGTGTTAGGACTTGTCTTGTGCACCCATATTGCCTTTCGGCCATGCTCGGTGAGTGGTGACATAAATACTTGGCCAGTTCGCCACCTATCTAGTGGGTTGGGTTTGATAATACTACCATGCAAAGCGAAAGATAACCAAAGAAATCTAAGAAGATCAGGGTGCTTTATCTGACAATTCTAGTACACAAGTTTCATCGTATTCCTGTTTGATTAGCACACTATTACGAAAGCACTACCAGTCTACCATTGTATACAGGTGACTAATTTTGGTTTGTACAGGTGGGTGGTTGGGTGACTCGCTCGCCTCTGATAAATTACCTGCCTCATAGACAGTAGTCTTTACTTGCAAATATATTTGTAAAAAAAAATATGAAAACTACATCGAATCGCAGTTCTACATAGGTCATGATCAAATTTCCCAAGTCCCTCTTCATAATCCCTTTGCAAAAGTGGTAGCAACAGCCGAGACGATGTCCTTACTACGGTCATCATCATGATGTTATTGTCGAGTCTTAGACCTTGTTGCGGTCATCGTCGCTGTAACTGAAATGAAGCCATATTGAGGATCACCACCGCTATATCTAGTGGTCCCGAGGCCGACGCCGCTAAATTTGGCAGCCCCAAGACTCGTTGCCATCGATCCACTGCTACTTAGATATGTCGATGTCGAATCCACTCTTCTTGGCCCTGCCACCATCGATATGCGCTCCCGAGCCCTACAGTCATCGTCGATCTGCCACTCCCGGATGGTAGAAAGGAGGACGATAAGCATGAAGGCTAGGAGGGAATTGCGGGAAGGGAGGGAGGACTTACCCGCTTATTCGGCCCATCATATTTTAATGTAGTCAAACAATTTTCATAGCCATCCATTATAAGGAACCATTTGTGAAAATATATGTTCCCTTAGGGGTTTGTGTGAGAATAGTGACTTCTATAGATGATTTCTAAAGAGATCCCTATAAAATAACTCTATTATAATAGATGATCCTTTTAAAACAATTTTCACAGATGGTCCTAAATATTTACCCATGATTTTTTATGAGCATGATTTCTTATCGATTGTTTGTACATATAATCGAAAATGTTTTTCAATGGTGACACAAGCTAAATTTAATTGTAAAAATAACCGAATTTTCACAATCAGCTGGTGCAACTCTGTGACATAAGGCCATTCACAATGCGCGGACGTGTCGTTCGGCCCGAGCGTGAGAAACGGAATATTTGCCGCCACATCATCTACCAGCGTTGTCCCGTGAAGAACGCGGAGCCAAAACTGGTCACCCGTTCTTCAGCCTGACCAAGGGCGCGCGGCGCGGGAGAGGGGCGCAGCTCCGCGTTGTGGAGGTCAGGGCCTCGCCGCTCGTGGCTTCGACAAGCGGCCACGCTCCTTTTCCCCTCCCGCTCTCTCCTTTCTCTCGTGCAAGAGCAGCGGAAAGGAGAACAAGAGCGGCAACACAAGATGGCGTCGGAAGCGAGAACAAGCACCGGGGGAGAAGAAGAGGCTACCAGGGCCTGCCTGCCGCCGCCCGCTCGCCGCTGAGGCCACTCAACCACGCCGTCGGTGAGCCGCTAGATCCGGTGCCGATTTCTTAGCCATTGACAAGGCGCTCGATCCGCGCCGCCGACTCAGAGGGTGCCGACCAGGGGAGAAGATGATGAGCGCCGGCCGTGGGAAGAGACAGGGTCGCCGGCCGCTTGCCCCTCGCCGACCACACCACCCAAAGCTTGTCGTGTCAGTCGGAGCTCGCCAGCCACCTGTCCCTCGCCGACCATGCCCGGACCGGCGTCGACGTCAGCGGAGAGAGGAGGGGAGGGGGAGAGGGGCGCCGGCTATGGGAGGAGACAGGGTCACCAGCCGCTTGCCTCTCGCCGAGCACGCCGCCCGGAGCCCGCTCTGTCGGTCGGAGCTCGCCGACCACGTAGCTTGGAGCTCGCCGGCTGCTTGCCCCTTGCCAACCACGCTCTGACCAGCGTCGACGTCGGCGGAGAGAGGAGGGGAGGGGGAGAGGGGCACCGGCGGCGGGGTAGCCGAAGGAGGATGCCAAACTGCCATAGTAGGGAGAGAGGGGTGAGGAGGGGTTTATTTTTTTTCTAGATTTTAGGGTGTTCAGTGTAAATTTTAGACATCCACACAAATTATGAAAAATATTAGAACTGAAACAAAAATATAAAAACTAAAGCCATTTGCACTGTGAAGAATTAAGATTTTAGACCCATGACCTTAGTCTACGTGATACTCTGATGCTCCTCGAATGAGGAGAACGGACTGTAAATGGTCTAATGGATCGGCGCAAGCATATGCATGACAAAATTGACATGCATGGTGGTCGCGCTTGTGATCGTCTGTCTCTCCATGCCGTGCCCGAAGCGTCTCGTCGCAACTGATCTGATCGGCGTGGCGATTGGGCAGCCTCTGATTCGTCTTTTGGCGACGCCTTGTCAAGTAGGAGTAATCTATTTTCTCTCTGCAGACTCTGCTTCTCTGCCCTGCACTCCTGCCTGCCTCCTGGCCTGTCCGTGGATTGACTGCTGCCGCTACTGAAATCCATGGTACTCTCAACCACGGTAGTATTCCAATTGTTTTTTTTTTGTTTTAAGGCCTATTTAGATCCCTCCTTAAAAAGTTTACACCATGTCACATCGAACGTTCGAACACCTACATGAAGTATTAAATATAAGCTAAAAAGATAACTAATTACACAGATTACAACTAATTTGCGAGACAAATCTTTTAAGTCTAATTGCTCCATGATTTCACAATGTGGTGCTACATTAAATATTTACTAATGACAGATTAATTAGGCTTAATAAATTCATCTCGCAATTTATTAATGGATTATGTAATTAGTTTTTTTATTAATACCCGAACACCCCATGCGACACCTATATAATATCCGACGTGACACGCTAAACCACCCCAGGATCTAAACACCCCAAGTCTTCTCGGATAAAAACTGTGGGCAGGAGTCTCATCAGGGGACTTTTGTTTTCTTTTCTTTTTTTGAAAAAGGGAATTCTGGTCAGCAGGTGCAAATGAGGGAGATGAATGTGCAAATGGTGCTTTTGCAGGTATCCTTGGACGGCAAACTTTACTGCTATGTGTGATTTTTAGTCTGGTAAGGGTCTTATACTAGTATATGCGTACAAAATTAGTGAATAATTTCCTTAACGCTCCTATGTGGCCATTCCCTTTGTTATTGAAAAAAAAAATCAACTTTTATATATGAACCTAGACATATATATGTCCACTAACTTCTAAAACTCAACATACAAGTGTATCACATTATCACCACTAGCAATTATTATCTAGAGTTTTAAATATGATGCAAACATGACATATCATTCACGATTTTGCTATATTTTTATAACTCAATATGCAAATAATGTCAAATCATTATCTTCACATTATTTTTTACATTCTTTAAATATATATATCTATTATTTCTATAATGTATAACATGCATTTATCCACATATCTCATAGCAAAGTGTGGGTATCAACTAGTTAAATATAGAAAAGAAAACACTAAAGGATAAAAGATATGTTGGACCACGTACGCTTATAGTCTTAAGAAAAATGCGATCTAATATTCGCACCGTTCTTCTTGAACGTCATATTAGTTTCGGGCATATGAAGCGGTCGTCAATCAAATCATATTATTTTGACAAATTTACCACTTTCAAACTAATATTGTTAACTTCAATTAATAGCCCCACACGCCCACTAGTTCTATTACAAGTCTCGAGTCTCGACAACTTATAAGAGGGCCTATATATCTAGGGAAAAATATTCCTCAAATGACATCTATTTGTGAACAAAAGTATGTTTTTGAACCACTCATAGAAAGAGCGGGCCGAGGAATAAATACCTTAACAATAATTGTTTTATGATAGAGCAGGGCTGGAACACATTTAGATGTCCCCAACAGTTGCATGCTAGTCGCAATCCGGGGCTCACCAAATTAAGAGCTTGCCATACGATTTGTTTAAGTTCAAGAATTTCTAGCACTCTAGGTTTTCTCTCTCTCTCTCTCTCTCTCATCTTATAAGCTACGGACACTAAGGCAAGCATCATCAAATTTTGGTTATGATATAGATCCTTTCTTCCCACATAAGGGTTATATTCCACATTTCTACATCTGCACAGAAAGTATAAATTCATGCTAGCTAGTGTGATCCTTTTACCCTCGAGAGAGCACTTCTTGTGTGGTGAGCAATGGCAAATTAATATTTGTGGCAAGAGCCTTTTGATCAAAAGGTTTATCTCAATATAGAAGACATGAGAAACTGAGTCACACGCACCATCTTTCCTTTGCACGAGGAGCCAGAAATAAATAAAAAGGTGCGTATGCATTAGTAATATTTAAAAATCGCAAAACACCAAGGGTGCCTTTTTTTCGCCCAAGTGCTTGTAGATATCAAATGGTTGCGACTTTATCAAAAGGAAGAAAGGTAGCTAGCTAGGTAGCTGTGCTAGCCATCTCGGAGAAAAATTAAAGGAGGGCCAATGCGAGTTTTTTCTCCTAGCGATGTTGGAACAGTTGGGAAATGGCCGAAATGGGGCACCACCATTGGTTGTCACGTATGTAACCACTAGGGGAACAGCGATATATACAGGTCCCAAAGCCACACACACCCCCACTCTCAACACAACAAACAGTACTGCCACATCATGCCAAACAGCAACATGCATGCACTTGTCAATTCTTAATTAATCACCATCAATTGATTTAATTATAATTTACACCCAAACTAATTAGTATTTGTACATAGAAGTATAATTAATTAAGAAAAATAAGGGAAGAATATATATGTTTTTTTCTCCCTCTTTTTTTTTTCCTGAATACTCTCATTAATTAGCTGCTCAGCTTGGTTATACAGACAAAACTAAACCTCACCCCCAAATCAAGATGGAGAGAAAGATGAAATGGAGACCGGCCGATCAGTGTCAAACATAGCCTACGTACGTACGATCAAAACCTCTCCAGAATTAATCGATGGATGGATCGACCACGCTGGTTGATTAGCAGCTAGCTAGACGTGGCCACCTCCACCGCCGTCGCCGTCGTGCTCCTCCCCAGCCTCCTCGTCGTCCCCCACACTGATCAGCGGGGCCCTCTCCGACGACGCCGAGCCCCTCCTCTGCCCCGCATTTCCCTCCGCCGTACCGGCACCACCGTTGCTGCACTGCTGCTTGTCCCCAGCCTTCGTGTCGACGCCTAACGCGTCGCCGCAGCCGCAGCAGCCGCCACTCGTGGCCACCATGAGCCCTTCCTCCAGCTTCTCCAGGTCGTCGCTGCCGTCGTTGTGGCCGCTCTCGCTGATGGGCACGTAACCGCGGTTGTCGCTGCTGCCGCCGCCACCGGCATTGATGTTACTGGCGGCGGGAGACGTTGTCGTTTTGGTGTTAGCCTTTGCGTTGGCGGTGTTGGTGTTGCTGTTGTTGCACTCGTGCTGGTGGTTGGTGCCGCTGCCTGTAGTGGACGCCTTGGTCAGCTCCTTGGCACGCGCCACCTCGACGTCCCAGTCGGTGGCGGCCACGGCGCGCGCCATCCACACCGCGCAGGCAGCCTGCGCGGCAAGGAGGCCCAGCCACAGCCCGGCGAAGCCTAGGCGGGCGCCGAATGCCAGCGCCACGCCGACCGGCATGCCGACCAGGTAGAAGGAGGCGAGGTTGATGCGCGCGCCGCTGGCCGGGCGGGCGCTGC
This sequence comes from Oryza glaberrima, assembly GCF_000147395.1. Classification (NCBI taxonomy): domain Eukaryota; kingdom Viridiplantae; phylum Streptophyta; class Magnoliopsida; order Poales; family Poaceae; genus Oryza; species Oryza glaberrima. The sequence goes on from NC_068328.1 coordinate 6,499,905, forward strand.
CGCGGAGGACGCCGCACCCGGCCGTCTGCGGGCAGTTGCCGAGCTCGCAGAGCCCCGCGATGGGGAGCGCCACGGCCGTGAGGCGGAGGATCTCGCCGTCCGACGTGAACATGCGGCCCCAGTGGCTGCGGACCGACACCATGAAGGTGGCGGCCGCCGCGCCGACGACGAGGCCGATGGAGAGGGCGGCGCCGGCCGCGCGGCGCGCCCCCGCGGGCCTGCCCGCGCCGAGCTGGTGGCTGACGCGCGTGGACGCGCCCTGGCCGAGGGAGGACGGGAACACGTAGACGAGCGACGTGGCCTGGATGAGGATGCCCATGGACGCCACGGTGGCGCGCGGATTGGCGAGGAGGCCCGACAGCACGATCATGAGCTCGTACCACCACCACTCGAGGCACACCGCGGTGGCGGTCGGCACGGCGAGGCGGAGCAGCGCCGGCCACCCGCGGAGGCAGTCGGAGGTGGGCCCCACCCACGAGTCCCTGTGAGCCCCGGAGATGGCGAGGAAGCAGAGGAGCGCGAGGAGCAGGTTAAGGTCGGTGAGCGCGACGGCGAGCGCGACGCCGGCGACGCCCATGCGGAGGCGCACGACGAGGAGGTAGTTGATGGGCCCGTGCAGCAGCACGGAGAAGAGCGAGCAGGCGGTGATGGGCAGCGTCAGGTTCTGCGACCGGAGGTAGACGCGGAGCGGGTGCAGCACGGCGAGCACCGCCAGGTCGGCCGACGCGTACGCCGCGAACGTCTGCGCCGCGTCCGCCACGCCCTCGTCCTGGCCGAGCTGCTTCAGTATGTACCCCGTGGACGTCACCCACAGGAGGGAGATGGGCAGCGCGACGGCGAGCAGCAGCAGCACGGTGCGGTGGAGCGCCAGCGCCAGCAGCTTCCCGCGGCGCGCGCCGAACGCCTGGCCGCAGATGGGCTCCATCCCGAGCGCCAGCCCGGAGAGCACCGAGTAGCCGGTGATGTTGGCGAAGCCGAGCGCCAGCGACCCTCCGGCGAGGGCCAGCTCGCCGAGCCGGCCAAGGAACAGCATCGAGATGAGCGCCCGCGAGTACATGACGAGCCCAGTCACCGCCATCGGCACCGACACCCGCCCGATCGCCTGCGCCTCGCCGGCCACCTGGGAGACACACGCACTCACGCATGTTAGAAACCAACAAGCAAAGCAAGCAAAGCAACGTCGTCGTCGTCTCGATCAGCTGTTCGTGTGCATGGACGTATTGATCAGCTCTGCCATTTCCCAACAGCTGGAGCTTTCCTTTTCTTTCTCGTTACTGTTACTGCCAGTGATGCCTAGCTACTAGTAAATAAGCATTAAACAACCAGCCAGCCAGCCAGCTATGTCGCTATGCGTGCTTCTTGCATTAGCTCTTTGATATAATGGCCTACATGTTCTGTTCACGCCATCAAAATTACCAAGCCGCGGGTAAGTATTACTACAGCATATGTACCGCGTGTTTTACCTTGGAGAGCAGCAGCGCATGGCCGTCGTCGGCGTCATCGTCGACGAGGCGGAGGAGGTGGGAGGAGTGCTTGAACGAGGTGAGCGGCGGCGGCGGCGGCGCAGGCGCCGACGGCGAGGAGCTGGTGCCGGAGTTGCACATGGTGACGACGACGACGGCTGTCAACTCTCGGGGAGTACACAAAAAGCGCGCGCTGTTTGGAGGAGAAGAAACAAAGCTTGAAGGAAGCAGCTCGCTCGCTGTCCTCTGGAGATTGGTCGCCGGGCTGTGCGAGAGAGCGCTACAAGTACATTTGACTGGCTATCTCCCGCTGGCTCTAGCGCTCTGGGCTCTGGCTCAGCTGTGTTGGTTGGTGCTCGTGTTTCTCTTTGGCCTTTTGGTCTCCTTCCAGAGAGGTGAGCACTGAGCACAGAGAAAGAGAGAGAGTGTGTGTGTGTGATCAGGTTCAGGTCAGGTCGCAGTGGTGTGTGTAGTGTAGTGGTGTTGGTGATTTGGGTTGCCCTGGAGGGTGTGGCCTCCTCTGCCTATATATATATACACGCGCGCGCGCGCACGAGTGGGTGCGTGGGGGAGGGAGACGAGAGCGTGTCTGCCGGTGGGGGAATTTCCCGGCCATGGCCGGGGGGCGGAACGGAATATATCTCGCCCGATCGATCGATCGATCGCCTCTCGCCAGCCCAAGCGGGGGATATATGCGGCTGTCTGAAAATTCCCCTATCTCTTCGCCCCCCGCGGAATGGCATATTTTTCGCCACTGTCGGAACCAACGGGTCCAGCGGCTAGCTACTATCCCGCTCCAGTGGAGTTAAACCTTACCTCTATCGCCACATTCACCACCACTAGTATGCCTGATTTAACTGCACCACCACCATCCGGCGAACTTGATGCGATTGCCGGATTAGAATGGATGGACGAATGGACGGACGGAAAGATCAATCTGAGGTCGGGACATGGCGAGTAGTGCTACTATTACGATCGAGTATAATTTGTGTGAACTGTTGTTTTCACTTTTACTTTTGATTGCTTGTGGGGGTGACTACTGCTAGGTGTAGGACGGGCTACTACATACGTGCATGGGCTAAGCTGTCGACGTTGGATGGACGTCAGTGAGGGGGGCTAATCTAGGCAAGCATTTACATGATATGCACAGCAGCCAGGGGCACCCAGAAATGATGGCTGTACTGGTGAAGTGTACTGCATTGAGTTCACGCAGAGAATGACAGGAGCGAGGCTAGGATAAGCATCGTTACTCGTTAGTTCGTTCGTTCGTCAGGGCCCTGCGCCTGTGCGAGCTTAATTGATGCATCGATCGGTTGATCCTACATTCAATACCAAAACAGCACGGAGAGAGGAGAGAATTAAGTTCAGCTTCAGCTTCAGCTCAGCTCAAATGCTCGATGACAATGGCGAGCTGATCACGCCCAGTAGTATCAGTGCTAGCTCACTCCTCGCTTCTGCCTATAGCTTTGTCTCTCGCTCCATTGTTCACTGCTACTCGAGCACAGCAGCTGATGGTGGTCCCTGTGAAAGAAATGAGGAGAATAACTTTTCCTCTCCCTCTTTTCAGAGTGGCAGCTAGCATTGATCCTTAGTTCTGAATTCTGATGGCCAGTACAGGATTTTGCGATCTAGCTAGAGCTGATTTATTTGTTCGAATTAAACACCATGCGCATCCTGCGACCCTGTGCCCCTGATCTGTGCAGAAAAATGCATGCATGTACTCTTATTTACTCTTTGCCCTGTCGTCCTTACCTGCAAGCCTGCAGGAATTTGGTTACTAGTACTATTTTTCTTAAGAAGAAATTCTCTGCCATTTTAATCTGAAGATGGCAATGGTACAGTTGAGGTAGCTGATTGATTTTCCCGTCCTTACAAGTACAATCCACCAACCTTTCACCTTGTTGCTCCCCATGTAACTTCGTTGTACCTTTTTCATTCTCTTGCATTCTGGAGCAAAGCTTTTCAGTAGTTGTAGTAGTAGTATCTGTTCCTTCTACAGTTCTGCTGCAAACGCCCAAAGCATCCTCAACAGTTTTGGGGTGGACTTTGCATTTGCTTGCCTGGCCGTAAGATTGCCCGATATATGCAGCTGCATACTGAATTTGTTCCTTGCTCAACTTGACTGAGTCACCTCCATTGCCCTTTTTTATCCAGGTGGCCTTCTTTGCGGCGTTCAGGAGGAATCCTCCAGCTAAAGAGTATCAGGTCTAACGTGTAGGATTTCAGTGCCTCCCACTTAAGCTGCAGCAGCTTATTGTGTAATGCTAGCTAGTATCTCTCTGTGCTGAAATAGCTAGCTGTCGTTCCAAAAATATCTGCGCAATTAATTAAATTTTCTCATAACTAAGACAAAATCTCCATGTCAAAGAAAACCAATACAATTAATATTAAATTATACAGTAGTCAAATTATGCACAACAAAAATGTTTCACATGTCTCAAGTAATACAATCTCAGGGATGAATTGGAATGCTAGCTGGAGTACCAATTACCCTTTTTTTTTCTTTAAACCAGAGTTGTGATTCTATCAAATTGTTCCCTCTCTAGTCACAGTAAGTTTTGGATACCAACATGATCTCCAGGTACAACTTTGGTCATTAAATTTTATTTTTAACTAGCCAAAATTCCAGCACAATCTTGTACTGAGCTAAATTAAAGTTTATCTAAAAGTATCTTTGTATTTGATATACAATTATAGCTCCTGTTTATATAAATACAATGATTTTGTACACATTATATATATATATATATATATATATATATATATATATATATATATATATATAAGAGTAAATTTCACAAAACAACAGATATTTTGATCAAACTAATACAAAATTACATATTTAAGATGATGTATTACAACACTACAGCTTAAACACCAAATTTATCCCGGAACTACATATTTAAGCTAGGATATCGCACAGCTACAAATTTAAGACTTGTTTGACACAACACCGAATCCAAGATATTTGTAGAGCTGGATATTTCTAGCTCCACAAACCCATGGATCGACCTGGATCTGCGATTACGTTAATAGTGTTCTGATGAATTGTTTTGTTCACATTTGAGAAGAAATTTTAAATTTTAAATTAATGTAATTTAACATAGAAACTTCAAATTTAGCATGGATCTGGAATATGGAGCATTGCCAAACAAAGCATTAGTACTAAAAAATATCATGAAAATATAGGTCTAGTGTCAATTTAATCATAAAACTTGGATGCTATAATTCAAACATAACATTATTTGTAGGGATTTAAATCCTAAAATACTTAGTTTTGCGATTCTTACCCTTAAATCTATTTTTTTGATAAATTTGATGTTAAATCTGTAGTATTGTAATACACCACCTTAAATATGTATTTTTGCAATATTTTGATCAGAATATATGTAGTTTTGTGATCTCTATATATAAATGCAATAATTTCATATACATCATACTTATCCATCTGCATGGTTATAATCTAGACCCACTACGATCAACATCATAGATCTTATTTCTCTTTCTCCGATACCGCGATGGTTTCTAGGCCTTCGACGTGGACAAAGTGGCTCCATTTACCCTTCTCTTATAACTTGATAGATGCGTTGCTAGACCTAATAAAATTATGCAAATTCTGACAACTCGCATGGTTGGATTGACAATGCCCACGATGAGACACCTTCCAAGCCTTTGTGCCATCTTAGCTCGAAAGAAAGTGATAATCCAAAATGTCCTATAGATCATGGAATTGGATCCTTCACATCTAGATGACTGATGAGGCAGTGTCTACTCAACACTAAAGATGTACTACAGCCTGTGAGAGAGTACAAATTGTGTAGCTCACAGCTACATAGCATTTGAACAAGATTGTGTGAGCTGATGCCTCAAGGTGAATGTACTTCTACAGCCTTTGAGAGAGAGTATGTACAAATTGTGTGGCTCACAAGTCACAACTACATATACATTTGGTCAAGATTGTGTGGAAGCTGATGCCTCAAGGCGAAATGGTGAATACATCTCCACCTTTGGTACCAATGCACAATTCTTTATATTGAAAACTACCAATTTGAATAAGCCAATCAGGCCCAAATGTGTCCCACCACTCAAGTGCAATTCTTCGCCTTGCGATCCACAATATAGGTCGTGAATTGTAGGGACAATTTCCTGCTCCTCCGATTCACTCTAGGAGCAAGCAATTGCTTCTTCCCCTACTTCAAATACTCACAGCAGGGTGTGGAACGCGGTTGGAGGAATCACGACACACTCCCACGAAATGGACATCACATCTATCAAAGAATTGGCCGTGTACATCCTGTTTGGATGCGGATGCTAGGTTTTATTTCATTTTCTAAAAAAATATATATATCTATCAAAGAATACTGTAGCAACCACAGTAGAGGCATCTTAACAAAAGAACGTACGTTCTGCAATCAACCTCGTCATGTGGGAGATTTGGAAGAGACGAAAGTGCGAGAATCTTGACTCTTGAGGTCAATACAAAGACTAGGCGTGCTACTCCTCCCGGTATAATTAAGCTTCTCGACATACATGTACAAGCATTGGGTACATATAGCAATGCTTGCACATGGATAAAGCTTAGTTTACCTGAGGTAAACAATAATGGTAGCTAGACAAGGTGGCCTACATGTACGTGTACGTACTGGCCGGGATCATGCATACATAAAATGTAGGCGAATCAGAGTAGTCTACAAGGCACTGTGCACGTACGCATATGTCGATGGCATGCACGCATCTCAAGGACACGAGGGGGGAGAGGGTGGGGAAGAGACAAGAAGAATTCAATCAAGTGGACACAAAGTGCATGTGCAATGACTCGCCCGGGGGACCTGAGTACTTTCCCCATTTAACTGCCTGCCCTCTTCCCCCCCTGTACCACGTCATGATTATCATCGATCGACCATGGCCTCCTCTCCCTCCTATACCACTACTCCTACTACTACTGCCAGCCCCAGAGAGATAAGAGGAGATGAATACTGGTGATAAAGAGAGAGAGATGGATGGATGAATGCGATGCAATGCAAGTGGTTGTTTGCATGCGGTGTGTGTGTGTGGGGATGGTAAATGGTTAGCAGGCAGGGAGCAGTTGGCTGTAGGGGAGCACCGCTAGCTACGCACATGCATATGCGCCCACCCCACCCTGCAGCTGCATGCCGCGGCTAATTACACACCGCGCGCGCGCGCGCAAACCACCGCCATCTCGCGTCCATTGATAGCCTCTGGAACTCGCATGCACGGCGCCCGGCCGCGCGCGATGGAAAAGCCGTGCGCGCGTGGCGGGCGTACGTACGCACACTTCCCCCCCCTTTGCTGACCGGTACGCGCGCGCGGACAGTGCGTGCAGCGGCGGAGCGCGCCCGGGCGGGACGCGGCATCTCGCTATGGTGGTACACACTACTGCTAGGATTCGTCACGGAAATACTAGCTGGCAACCACTAGAAGCTCCCCCGTACGTACGCGTTGTCCAACAGGGGTTCGCTAGCTGCTGCAGGCTCACCCAACCCAAACTGTGGTGCCTGTGCATGCGCGCGCGCGCGTACGTACGCGCGCCCCATGTGACATGATCTACGGAGATGTGTGCCCACCATGTTGATTGACTGTTTGTTGATCGATCGAGTCGGAGTCAAGTGTATATGTATATGGTGGACGGACGCGACGGAGAGACGGTGCAATTCAACCTGGTCGACGTACGCGCAATGCTGCTGCTGCTGCTGGCTGGCGAGCGATATGATCATCGATCGGATTATTTGTGTATACTACGTGAGGTGGCTGGTGGTGCCAATTATAGTCAGGCAGGGCGTCCGGCCAGGGATCATGTCGCTAGTTACCCCGTACGTAACACCATCGCCATGTCTCTCGCGCGCGGCTGCAGGCATGGAGCTCTGCCATGCCCTGCCCTCGTGTCCACGCCACCGTGCGTGCCACCTACATTTACACGGGCGCGCTTGTTCTCGCGTCGACGCGCCTGGTGAATGGTGATCATAGCCGTTTGGGAGGTTGAGACGTTTGGCCCATCTACTAACTATACTATGCAGCTAAAGCTTACAGCGTGTCAGCTTGGGCTTAAGCGTTTGGGCGAAGAGTAATAGTGATAACGCTGACAGAGAGTGCCAAGTTGGGCATGGAACACATGACACATCACATGCCTGTTGCCATCCACCAGCTAGGAGATGTGACGGAGAGAGACGAGGAGGAAGCAGCGGCAGCAGCTGCAGGGCACAGCGTGCGTGTTGCTACAAATTAGCCACCTACTAAGCCTTCTGTGCCATTCCTCTAAACAAATTAGCCACCTATTCTTCTCTTCCCTTCCCGTCCCAAAATATAAGTACTTAAAAAATTCCATCCCAAAATACAAGTACTTCTACATTTTTTCAAAAAACAAAAGGATAGGTGTGAATTAAATAAGAGATGTGATTGGTTAAGATATAAAATCAATTTTGCTTTGAATGAGAAATAGTTATAATTAGTTAAAATAATAAAGTAGATGGAGATGTTGCTATATTTTAGTAGGATAGATAAGAGTAGCTGCTAATAATACTGCTGCTGCTGCTGCTGCTGTTATCATCTCCAGCTTTTGCTTCCGGCACGGTGAGTAAAGGGAAAGATGTGACCGGGGTAGCTTGTTGGTTCCATGCCGACACGGGGGCATTCCTTATCGTCGTTCAATAGGCGACACGCTGGCTGGCTAGCTAGAATAGCCCCTGGCTGGGACGCGAGACAGGACGCAGCACGATGATCTGACGGGAAAATGCCTCGCGGGCGTGTACTTCCACCAATAAGAAGCATGTGATCTGCAGTATTTGTGGTAATTTGTAAAGCAGCAAAGGGAGTTGGACATGGGCGTTACTCTGGTGAAGGCCAACATAGCCCGTAGGCCATAGCTTTGCACGCATAACCACTAGCAATGTCAGACAAGAAGATTAACAAGCGAGAGGGGAAAAAAAGAAGAAAAGATTGGAGAAATGCAATAGCATCTACTCCTACTAGTTTGTCACCTAGCGAAGCAAACAGAGAAAGAAGCCGCGCAGATAATATCAGAGGAGGTAAAGAGACGTACGGAGTACTACTGCTGCTGTTGTGGGCACCCTGATTATCCTCCTGGCCGGCTTTTACTGTCGACGCCCTGTGCAACTGTTACAAAAAAAGAAGCACATTTCAGTCACTTCCTGTGCACAATTCTACATCTTTGTTAGGTTGCAATTCATATCTGGTGAGCAATTGGGCCATCACAATTACGCAGCAGCCTAAAACCAAAACCAAATCTGAGGACCATCTCCGCAGACCAGACCACCATGGCCCACCCTCAAAGCCTACATTGGTCCATTTCTGCAGACGAAAACATGGTTTTCCATTCTAAATGTTCAATTAATCTTAGGTCCAGCATCAGATGTTCAATCATTATTTTTTTTCACAAGTAACGACAAGAATTTTTTTTACCAATGTGTAAAGTCAGCTAAAGGTGAAAAATAAGAACTGCTTTGGGGCCACAAACTGAACTTGGGACCTGATTCAGATCAAACAGCTGCAGTCTTCATGTGACATATCGATTATGACATGGGCACGTCTAGCCTCAAACAGAACTACAGCAACTTACCACGCCCCACAGGAGCCCCTCCGGATTGGAAATGTCTTTTGTGAAGCTTGGTTCTTGAGCATATAGAAAGCATTGCTTTTGAACGGATAAAGTGACAAATTGCGAACATTATGGAGGGAGCATAATCCTTTAAATCTCGTCGCTGCAGTATGAGAGAGGATCAGATGCACGTTATGACAAACACACTTTAACCCTACCTCCAGATGAGGTTTATCTTCCGTAGACCTCCAAGGGATGACCTTATCATTTTTTGCATCTGTGTTCATGATACAGTAGTGGCCAATTAGATCACATGCAATCGCCAACAGTTCAATACATGAATAAATACTACTTCATGGCTTGAAAAATACATTGACAACCTCTACAAGATACTAACATCAGAAACAGGTTGTTGTGGGTACACCAGAATCAGTTCAATTTGCAAATATCTTGCAGAATCAATAACTCTTTAAAAAAGGACAAGGCATGAACAGAATATGTTCCAATGGTGAATGCATCTGCTGGGACTTATATGGCAATTCTGCCTGGTGAGAGTATATGTGTGTAATGCTCCTCTCACCATTGCCCCCACTACCAGCTGGGCTTGGTGCTCCTAAAATCTGGCTAAGTGTGACCACCATTGCCCCTATCATTTGATCATATAGCTGGCATTTTGTGCCAATGGGCACAAGGGGGCTCACATCCTATCCCTTCGATATCAGTCAAGGCTACATAATTTTGAACAATGATATGTGAAGAAATTATACAGTGACCGCTGAATAACTGAAGTAACAAACCATCAACCCAAGTTACAGTACCACTCTTCCCTTTCTCTGGAATTTCTCAAAATGTTTGTACCACCAAAGGCCTGTGCAAAAACTACACTTTTGTACCACCAAAGGCCTGTGCAAAAACTACATTTTTCTTTACAGGTAGCATGTTGGTCATATTCTTTTGATTGTATTGGTGCCATTACAGAAGTTATTGCATATCCAATGTGACACATGCTCAAGATGACAATAGTAAATACCACCGCCGTACAGATCTTGGCTTTCTAACATTTTCAGAACATTTAAGTCACTGTGGCATTGCATTGAAAGCAATCAGGTGTCTTCAGAACCTTATGCTGGCGCCTAATGCAGGAATTTATTCGGGATAATGATGGACGGGCATTTAAAAGGAAAATGCCAAAATTTAAAGTCTGCAGAAACAGAAGCACAACCTGTCTCTATCGGTGATGACAATCAGCATATCACCATATCCTCATCTTGGTTGTCAGCAACTTGGGTAGGAAATCCAGACACCACCACTAGGAACAATCCTTAAGAATTAGCACATCACACCAAACCACATCCTGGAAACACATCCAAGATGTGGTTTCATTATGCTATAGCTCATTTTTGCAGTTTATGTATATATATAGTACTTCCTCCGTTTCATAATGTAAGTCTTTCTAGCATTGCCCACATTCATATAGATGTTAATGAATCTAGACACACATATGTCTAGATTCATTAACATCTAGATGAATATAAGCAATGCTAGAAAGTCTTACATTATGAAACGGAGGGAGTATAAAATAACTCAGTTCAAGCCCTGTTATTCACAAGTTTAGGTTGGAGCGTAAGTAAAGCAACAGTACCTTCTAGAAACATCCCCTCATATTTTCTTCAGATATCATCCCTTGCACCTTGGGGACATCAATGATGGACTAAAGCACGCATGCATCCAAAGATTGAAACCCTAAGAAGTTGGAAAGAAAGGATCAATTACAAGGTTTCAGCAAACATTTACATAGAAGACCCCACAAACACCTCAGCAGAACTGTATGCCCAACGAAACTGTGTGTCCAAAACTAGTTTCAAATGTGATGGCAAGCATAAAAGGCAACAACAGGGAACTCTTTTGTGATGTGCTACAAGGACTCAGTCACTCGGCAGATAACTGTAGCTACCTAGGCAAACAGCTAAGGACATGTAGAAGACATGGACCACAGAGAACAACAGTTTTACACTAATTGGCAAAGCATTTAAAATTTCACCGAATATCAGCTTTCAACAGCCGTCGTCACTCGGCAGCATGCAAATGGCAAGCACAGAAGCACTAGCAGCAATATTAATACAATCTTTCAGTACTTTTGACCCCCTACTAGCACCATAGGAGTTAGTGACTCTGATTATTGCTACCAGGCACACTGAAAAAGCTGCACATCTGCTACTGCAGAAAAGGCTGGCAAATTGCCACATTCATATAATTGATCACAGTAAATCTCCCAGAGAGATAGAACACCTGGTCTAGTACGGCTTATACATTGGCCACAGTAAAAACATGACAAACACTTAATTGATGATGTGACTTGGATATATTCTCATATTTACATATGGTAAATGGGAAAAAAAAACTGCACTCATGGCACACATGAATCACACTATAGGCAAATTATGCTTCAACTAAGTTGTACCCAACTTGACAAGGAATAGGTACTTTGAATATGAATATGAAAGAGTTCAAGATAACCCTTTGTAAGTCTCAATTTGTCATCTTAGTAGCTGATGAAAAAAGTTTGTTCAGCTTGTGTATATTTCAGTTAGTATGAAACCATCTATTTTGGTGTCATCTATACTCCTTTAAAAAGATTACAGTGGTGGTGGCAGTGAATCTGCCACCCCACCTACTCCTACTGTAGTTTTTACACATTATCCCTTAAACTTCTTAATATTATACACAACTAGATATATTTAGCCACATATAAAATTAAATTGAGGTGAGTATTCGTTGTAGCAAAAAGGTGGGTAACATAATCATCACAAACATGCTTTTATTTATTTAATGCAATATTATGATTTTTTCCTTTTATCCGTAGCAAAGCAATGGAATTTAGCTAGTAATTGAAAATCTTACTAGCATTACCAAGGATGCCTGTAAAGAACTAGATTTCCACAATGCAAAACAACGCAGCACAACAATAGCAAACTCTCAGAGTTAGATAAGAATGCAGTAAGATGGCCCAGCCAGTAACAGGATACTAGCTACTAAGAGAAACCATCAAGATAATACATCAGTAGATTTGGTGCCACCATTGTTTCCCTGAGGAGGACAAAGCATGTTAATGATCATTATGATCAGTTTGCAAAATGATTGATTCTACTGTGAGCTAGAAAGTTGCAACAAAGTACACATCATTGGTGCCCTGGAAAACAGGGTGATGAAATTTGAATAACTCACAGCATTCTGCTGGGTAGTACCAAGCAAAAGATAAAAAAGGTAGTTCAAAATGAATAGGTAACAGGCAAGCACAAAGAACAAATAGAAACTCCTAGACTAGCTCTGCAGTATTTCCAACTAGCAGAAACTGGTACAGCTCAAGTTTCATATCAATTTTTATCAAGTCTGGTGCAGTGATCGATGCCCCACTGGAGTGCTTACAGCCTAGCCCAGCTAAAAATTCCAGCAATAATCGTGGTGGTTGGTTCAGCCATAACCACACAGCCCATGATAGATACTGGAGTCCAATAGCTCAAAGTAAGAACACTACATCAACTACTCCCTCCTTCCATATAAAATTGTAAAAGCTTTTGTAAAAGAATGTAGGGAGCACACATATATCAAAGCACTTCACCCTTAATATCTAGAATAGTACTATGATAATTATGGGTAATTTAGTAAAAAGAAAAAAAAAGGTTTCCTTGCCGCCCTTGGTACAAGAGCCTGCAAACTATACGAAGCGAGTATATTGAAGGCTTGTTAGAACTTTTGCCAAGCTTAAGATTCTTTTATAATCCACTTTGTATAGATTCTGACGGTCTGGCCTAAATGACCAATAGGTAATAAACAGACTCTGAAAATTAAGACATAAATAATGTTGTATAAATAAAAAATTTGTAAGATAAAAGAACTCGACAGCATTATTGATAGCATACTCTCTAGCTCTAGCTTATCTTTATAAGCTAGTAAAACCCCTAAGTCCTAACAGATATTACATTTGACCATAACTTAAGCTTATTGAGGGCAAAGCTCAAGCTTATAGGCTGAGCCCTAGCAGATTCCAAAATTTGATCATGCAAAAACAGTGATTGCAACGTCTGACATTAGTATTTTTCATGAAAAAATGAATCTAATGTAGTGTGTTGGTTTCTAGTGCATGTGCTGATGTGTTCTGTGGTATAATAGCCTAAATTATATGCAAACGCCTTATTTCCTTGAAGTGTGGAAAAATAATAGTCTAAAAAGCCTATATGCAACAGACTCTTGTCTTGAAGTGCTTCAACGTAAGAGAATGTTGCATATCACTAGTATAACACTAAAACAAGGGGAAAGATCCTTCACTGCATAAAATGCAAAGTTCATGCACATTTAACAGAGTTTCACTTTCTTTCTAGAGCCTTCTATCTCAAAGAGAATTCAACTGGTTGACACGGTATCAGATTCATAGCACTCAACTAGTCATCCCTTGACCATTTCAAGTTCAACCACATACTTCTAGTCCTCTAGCCATGTATGAGCTATGAGGCACCAAATGCAAGGAGAGTGAACAAACAATAGCACTAATGTTTAACTTGTTAAACTTACAAATTCGTAGCTTATGCAGCTAACTTACAGATTATATCCACGTGCATCTCAATTTTTAGATATAGGAACAGCACCCATGGAGTCAAACGAGGTACTATAACAAGGCTAGAACTCATAGGCCACTTCCTTTTCTCTTGCCAAGGATGTCGGTGTCCTTACATCAATGTTAGACAATGGACATCTAAAAGAAGCAGAAGATGTCACAGATACATTATTAAGTATGACTGGGGAACCATCCAGTATGCTCTGAGGTGGGGCAAATAAAATCAGTAACAGTTTGATACAAATTTACAGACAAGAAAGTACCACTACTGGTTGGAAATTTTAGCCTGAACAGGAAGGGAAACATAACCGCCCAAAGTTCACTAAATTGTCAAGTCTGGGTTGAGCAGATTGCTCACCAGAAGGATTGCATAAAGTATAATCCCTGCAATAAAATTCTTAAATCCCAAAATCAACGAAAGGCACGTTATCAAAAAGAGATTTCATGGGTGAAAAGGATATTTTTAGTAATGCAAACTTGTTCTTAGTGAAAACTCTGACCTAAGGAAAATTGATCACAGATAATTTGTTCATGTATAACTCTTAAGCATGGTAATATAAGAAAGAACCAAACAACCAGCTATATACAAAGTTGACTGGGATTAAGTGGAACCAATTGGAATTTCAATGTGGGTTTCAACAGGTGTATGTAACATTAGTTCAATAGAGAAAATTAGATAAGTACAAAGTCAAGAAACAAAGCTGGTGCTACAGAAAAGTGGTCCACAGCAACAGCCTACATGCAGCACATTTGTCAACGATATGTAACTTATACAAATTTATATGGTCCCAACTCCCAAGTACCTCCATTAGTTTTACCTTTGTCTTGTGTACTCGCCATTATACATCCATGACCTCACAACACACCAACAACAAAGATCAAAATAATTCAAGCTTTTAACTGGAAATTATGTAGATAAAGGACAAACATAAATTATCTCTTTTAAGGTGCATTTGAAATTTCTGAGGGCTATTTCTTTGGGACATTTTGGGATTTAGTTCAGATTTAAACTAATTACTAAGGATGTGGATCCAAATCAATAATTCATATTACTTTTTCCAATGAAAAAGGCCTTGTGAGGCATGGTAGACCAAATCAATGATCATTTACATTTCTTTCATGGGCATAGCAAGGAAAAAGAATTATCTTGTTATGGTCATTTTCCCATGTGGTGTTTTCCCTATTTTCAAAGAATACCCAGTTTCGAACAGGTTAAGCTATAAAGAACATGCTTTATTTTTGTGATTTGCAGAAATAATATGTTCCAGTGTTCTGTTTGAGCACATTGAGGATCTCAAAGATATATGACTGGTTGGATTGTTGAAACTTTACTTGGTATATGCTCCAAATATCAAAGACTTCACACAAAAATGTTTTGTAGTAGGACATGCAAAATCAGTAGGTGCTTGTTGGTCTAGGATCCGTCCTTTGGGCTTTGTTGCCTGTCAAAATAAGATGGTAGTTGAAGATAGATTTGGTTATGTAAAAATTTGAGTTAAACGCAGCAAAAGAAAGTCTATGTTGAGCAAGAAGGAAAAGACCCCGGTGATGGCTGTCTGAAGTACTGTAGGCTAGACTCTTGTGTCGATGTGGCATAGAATAATTGTGAATTGAAAATTCAAGCTGGGGTTATCGTTGTTGCTGAGGGCAGTGTCTTTTGATGTAACCATGGTTAAATCTGGATAGCCTGTTGTGCTTAGTGCTTATATGGTTACAAAGTTTTTATTGCGTTGTGAGCAGCTATTTCCCTTGCTGTATAAACTCTGTTATATGTTTTCACTAAAAAAAAAAGAATTGACCCCCTTTCTCTAAAAATATAACTGCATCCTTCATAGAAACACAATTGCAGTAGTCAAACAATAGGATTACAGAAGATACTATGTGGGTTCAGGACACAAACTGCAATTATAGAACATACAAGCATGATATATTACCATGTATATTAACTACTAAAGCATTTGGCGCCATCAAGTCAAAGGCCAATACACAAGTAACCCCATCCACCAGTCATTAATGACACACAAAAATATCAGTGTGCGCACATACATGCGTGCCTAAATTCACTAACATTAATACTTAGCGGCCTCCGATAGTAGTAAAAGGAGAATAGTTATTAAAAGCTAGCATCCTTTGAGTTAAAGATGTCTACCATTTTTGTGTTGCTTACAAATATCTAAAATTAAACTGCAGCGCATGAAGCTACGATATTACTTTCCATTATCATAAGTTCTATATCCCACCCACAAATATATCTCAAGTGCCCAACTATTGCTGTTGTACTAACCTGCCGAGAGGACAACTCTAGGTATGTGATTAAATTCAAAACTAAACAGCTCAATCTGAATAATATCACATAGGTATGCCAATAGAAAAGCGTATGAGTAAAACATTTTCCCAGAAGTTCAAAGGAACCAGTGGCTGGCTATCCTATGAATCTAAACAGCAAACACACCGGCCATAAAAAAATAAGGTGCAGATAAATGAGGCATCAGTGTTTTCTCACACAGCAAGCTGAGCGCGTCAACAGCTAAGCAAAATGATTGTGCATACTATTCACAATTCACTCCAAAACAGAGTAGCGCGTGATTCACGAGTGCTAAATCGCGGGGGGAAAAAATAACCCAACATTATTAACCGCGGCAACCTCCTCCTTCCGTTCGGGCATACGAGGCACGGAAACCACGCGGAGAAAATATTAGCGCACCTGTTCTGGTCGGTCGAGAGCCCTCGCTCGTCGGCGGCCGCGCCGCGCCGCGATCCGGTGGCCGCGGTGGTTCGCGGTGCCGGCGATGTGGGGAGGAGAACGGGAGAAAGATTCGAGATTTTCGAGTGTTTCGTCCAGGGCTGGATGGTAGGTACTCGGAAGCGTTCAGTCTCTGCTTTGTGGGCCCATGTCCATCCCTCTTACGGTGGACCCCACCTGTCATCGACCGTTCAAACCGGAACAAAGCCCCCATCGCTCGCTCAGAACTTCCCAAGTCCCAACGCACATTGAAGGCTCTATATTCCCTTCTCTCCCAGCTTCTACATCGTTTTTCACTCGGCATTTTCCTTTCCAAACTGATGAACAGTATATTTTTTCTAAGATTCTCTATAAAAAAATTACTTTAAATGCTAATGAGCCGTTATGTTTTAAGTGCCTAGAGGATTACTCCCTCCATCCCATAAGGTTTTAAGTTTTCGTTTGCATTATTTGACCACTCGTCTTATTAAAAAATATATAAATATAAAAAAGAAAGTTATGCTTAAAGTACTTTTGATAATAAAGTAAGTCAAAAATAAATAAATAATAATTCTAAAATTTTTTGAAAAGACGAGTGGTTAAACAGTGCAAGTAAAAACTCAAGATCCCTTATAGGACGAAGGGAGTAGTTCTCAACCTCAAGTGCCAAACACATCCTAAAACCGCAGAGATTCGAATAGATGAACCGGGTTTGCATCCATCATGAGAGAGATGATCACGCACCAAGAGAGAAAATTTAATCCAAACAGATTAATCCACATAGTAAAGTCTCAGGTTTTACTACAATAATGCCAATCACGGCAAGTAGCTTAGCATAGTCAAGCTGACAACATCGGTAAGATGCGTCTCCATCCTCCAATCCAAGCAGAGTGGATGACGAGTTGGTTGTGCAGCAGATGAGTGAAAAATTCTAGCATATGAACTTCAGCATGGGCAGTCAGTTGTCCCGGTAAAAAAAATAGCTATGGCTCCTCAAGGGACTCCTTGATCAGCTTCTCCGTGAGGGATTTCGGGAGTCCCATTACACTGTCGATGGTGCCAACCTTCATAAGAGTTTATCAAATGTCAGGCGAGTACCATGTGTAAAAAGGTTTCTATTTTCACTGCTGAACCAAGAAGCAGGATATGCAAGAACTACACTCACAATAGCTTCCACAAGAGGTGAAGTCAGCGGGTGCTCTACCAGCAGGCCACCGGCAACATAGAAGACATCGCCCTCCTCAATCTGAAATATAAACAGGTGAAAAACATTGTTCAACTGAGTCAAAGTATCAAAGTAATCAAACTCCGGAATCAAAAATATAGTGCCAAAATAGCAAGAAATAACTTTTGCGACCAATGGCTACAAACTTACCAAACTCTCAACAACTTCATCGGGTATCTTATGGAAATAAACCTGTTCATAGACAATTATAGTGGAAAGTTATTATCAGGCCAAAAACCGCCTCCAGAACTCATATCAATGGCAATATAGGGTCCTAACTGATTATGTTTAATCATTAGGATTAGTTTGAATTTTTTTTGTCTACAAACAATGATAGTGTGATCTGATTGTGCACCTAATTCTACATGAAGACCTAGAAAGCTAATACCTCTGAGCCAAATCAGGATGCAAAAAAATAGCGTTCTACAATTAGTTTAAATATTCACATCAGTCTCAATCTGGCCCATCACTTTACAAAGATCACAAGTGACTCAGAATCTGAATGTTTGATACAAGTTAGCCCACCAGATTTCAGAAGTGATAAGCACTAAACAACATTAGAATTTAGAGCTTGAGGCAATTTGCATAGTTCACTTAAATCAGATTAAAAGCTCGGCCAAGTTTGAAGTGGAAGCTATAATTACACACGCACCCAATCATATTAGAAGAATAACAAATTTGAACTATTCACAGTAGTTCAAGTTTCAGGTCTCTCCTTGAAATAGAGTTGGAGTTAAAAATGAAATCTAGTCTCTGAGGTTTCATGCACGACTTTGATGTCCTGTTCCGAAATAAAACATCAAGAAATTTAGGTATTACTTCAGCTTTGTCCCATCCTTCCTTTCTGGCTCCACTTTTCACATTAGTAACAAGAACAGATCCAATTGTCGCTGCATGGCTTTCGGAGTATCCTGTAAACGGAATATAGTTGAGCAGCAGCCAGCAAGCAATACAGGGAAAGGACTATCTGAACAAAACTTGAGCTTATACACAATAGCACAAACCTTTGATGAACTTTCGTGCCTCTTCTGGGGTGCTAGGTTTTTCTCTAATCACTCCATCATGAACCACAACCTCCATCAGAAAGTAAAAATGAGAAGGATAAAAAACAAATAAGAACCAAAATGTTCATCTAAATACATGTGAGTTGAGTGCCATTAATGATGCATTTTACTACAGAACCATCCCTAAGTATTTCGGTTAGACCAAGCATATGCTAAACATCATTACCCATGAAGCCATAAATCACTAATGTCATAATAATGTGCCCTACAAAAACTAGTTTGCCTCATGAGTCATGACAAACAGATGAAGGTAGTTAGCAATGGCTATGGAAGGTTCAGTTTCCAATTTTCCGTTACAAGTCATAGGGAAATCACAAACATAGGAATGCTTATGATTATCTATACGTCAGTGCATAACTGATCAAACATGAGTAGACTACAGATCAAAATAACAATGGCAAGATGCCAAGCATATGAATATGAGTCAGGCAAACAAACAGGTTATGCCTCTGGAGATGGATCAATCAGTAATATTACACATACTCCTTCAGAACCCATCCTAGTATACCCTAATAACTATGAGACTGCCCTTATAATCAATAGGCATGTTTGATGGTCAATACTATTATCTTTTGAGCGGCATATAAGTTTAAAATCAAACAGAGAAAAAAAACACAAGCAGCTGAACCCAATTTTGAAATATGCAGCCACAAGAACGCTTTTAACAACAATTCAGCCTAGACTAGTGTTTGTTTAAATTGGCTGCAATATCTACACAAACTAGTTAAAATCATCTCACCACAACACATTACTGACTATTAAGCAGTTATCTCATAAGTAGATGTAAGCCACACACCTGGTCTGCAGTTATCAACAGTGTAGTCTCTTGAGAATCAAGAATTTCCTTCATCATCCCATTATCCCTCAGCTTCTCCATTATAGCATCTGCCTGCAAAATTAATAAACCATAGTAACATAGTACATAGTCAATGCCTAATTCAGAATGTGCTGCACAGTTGAACTGTAGTCTGCAGTTCTGCACTACAGCACTGAAAGAAAATTGTATCTAGAACCAGGAAAACATAAAACTTTTGAAGCAGATACAATAAATTAATGGAAGTTGATAAAAGGACAGACCTTTTCATGCCCAAACCTCCAAAATGTCCCCCTAAGATGTTTCTCTCGCAGTAAATAGTAAAACCTAGCCAAACGTCCTGCTGACCCACACAAGTGAAACTAATAGACTATCCCTCTGAAAACATATCTGCTATACAATTTTTATACCTATTGATAAAAGTATAATTACACTAATAGTCCAAATGTAACAATTCTAGTGTATATGCAACCAATCTACACTATCATAATCCAAACCCACCAAAATCATTTTTTCCTCTAACTAAAGCAGAATTTCTAGCCCTGTAGAGTGAACATGTAACATGTTACATTCTCTTTCTATCTCTTTAATAGCTGTAATAGACAAGTAGTCTACAACCAAACCAAAAATTGTCAGGCTAGGTCCAACTCCCCTCCCCCTCTTCTCTATCCTTCCTAAGAAAGTACTTCAGTACTTCTCCTTCCTAGCGAAGGAACTAGAATCCAAGTTCTTGAATAACAGGAGGAGGAAAGGAGTTACTTTTGCATGAGCCAGCGCGACCACAAGCTCCTCCGGCTTCTCCTTTCTGATCTCCTTTTCGTCAATATCCGCACTCTAAAAACCCCACGGGAGGGTAGAAGGGAAACAGTAAAAGTACGAACTAAATAAACCACAAGGAAAACAGACTAATAATAGAGTAAAAAAGCTCCAGAAAACATGGGGGCAAATCACCAACAAGAAGCGTGAAGCCGTATCCCATCTCGGCGAGAATCTGGCGGCGCGACGCCGACGAGGAGCCGAGGATTAGCTGCATCGTCAACCAACCACCAACACGAATTAGAGAACGAGATGTAACAAAGGAAAAAAGGAGGGATTTTGGGGGCGCCGTGATTACTCTGAGAGACGATGAGGCGGCCATTCTTCGCTCTTTCCTTCTCCGAGAGTAGTCGGCGGCGAGTCCACCAAGGAGGCAAGAGCCCAAGATAGCAGGAAAAGAAGGGGAAAAGAATCAAAGATGCGTGGTTTGAAGTGTGTGTTTATCACTGATTAGATTTTCCTTTTTTTGCGGTGATATCGTTGATTAGAGAAAGGAAGCCCAGTATCGTTATTGGGCCAGAGCTAGGCAGGAGAGAGAGAGACGACGAGGAGCTAAGCCATTTTTCGTTAAGAAAAAAGTCTATTTGGACTCCCTTAAGGCTGTGTTAGCATCAAACGGATGGCAACTCATTCCCTCCACACAGAAAACGGAGCAGATCATTAGCGCGTGATTAATTAAATATTAGCTTTTTTTTCAAAAATGGATTTATTTGATTTTTTAAAGCAACTTTCGTATAGAAACTTTTTAAAAAAACATACCGTTTAGCAGTTTGAAAAGCGTGCACGCGAAAAATGAGGGAGAGGGGTTGGGAAAAGGGTGTGCCGAACACAGCCTAAGTATTGTACCCCTCAACCAGAAATCCGGATAGGATGACTCCCCGAACTATTGAAACCAGAACATTTAACTCCCTCAGAGGTTTTACTGACATGACGTTAACGTAGCGGTGTTGACCTAGTCTTCGTCCCGCATGGCTTATGTAGCAATAGAATTTAAAAAATATATGTGGAACCATCTGTCATTCACACAAAAATATATTGTGGGGCCCACTTGTCATCCTCTCTCTCCAGCCCTTCCTCCTCCCTGTCTCTCCCTTATCCCAGCACGTGGGGGAGGATCTCGCGCGGGAATGCACGTGTGGGGAAGGAGCTCGCGAAACAAGCAGCGCAATTCCTCTCACTCTCCGCCACCGCCTCCTCACTGGTGGTTGTGGTCCTCCCGACGAAGTCATTCCCTCACCTCTCCTTCGTGCCCCTTCTGTTGCCCTTCCCCACCTCTGGCTCCGTCTCTATCCCCGGTAGCGTTGACGATGTCCCACGCCTGCGAGCAAGGGAGATAGCATTGAGGGAGACGGTAGCGCCATGCCGCGTTGTGCTCCTCCTTGCTGTTCATGGCCACCGGGAGGGAGAGGGGATCGGCGAGCGAGGGAGATGACATCGAGGGAGACGGTAGTGCCGCGCACGCACTGTTCTCCTCCTCATCGTCCATGGCCGCTGGGAGAAAGAGGAGGCCGACGAGCGAGGGAGATGGCAGCGCCATGTTGCGCCGTGCTCCTTCTCGCCGTCCATGGCCGCCAGGAGAGAGAAGGGGGCGGTGAGCTTCCTCCACACCACCACTGTTGCCGCCACCGCCGCCTCGCCAGGTCTGCTTGCCTAGCCTCCGCACTACCTCCGGATCTCCGTGCCCAACCTCCGCACTGCCGCCAGGAGAGAAAATGGGGAGGGCACTGCCGGATGAGGATAAGGGGAGACGGGAAGAAGGGTCATGGAGAGGGGATGACATGTGGGCCCCACATGTCAGTGGGTCCTACAATATATTTTTGCGTGTGATGACAAATAGGTCCCACTTATATTTTTGTAATTCTAAGAGCATCTCTAGCAGCTTCTCTAAATCGGACTCTCCAAACACCTATATGGACAACTCTCCATCTGATTTAGCTAGTCAAACTAGATACTCACTCCAACAGACTCCCTGTTAATCCTCTCCAAAATAAAAACAGACCCACATGTAAGCCTCTACCCCTCTTCTTTCTCTCTCTCTCCCCCCCCCCCACCCCCCACCTTCTTCCTTTCCTTTCCTTCTTTTCCCCTTTCCTTCCTTCCCGTCAACCACGCTGATGACGACGGCGGCCGATGCATGGCGTGCGGTGGACGCGGGGAGGCGGAAGGCGGCGCGGCGGCGCGGGAGACGGGAGGCAGTGCGGGGAGGCGGGAGGCGGCGCTCGCCGGGATGGCGACGGCGGCGGCTTGCCATGACAACCTCGACGACGCCACCGTTCCTCGTCGATTCCCTCGTGCCGTCAGCGGGCGGGCGAGCGGATCTGACGGAGGTGGAGGTAGCGGCGGAAATCGCCGGCGGGGAAGAAGCCGAGTGATGACGGTGGCGGCGGCGGCAGCACCCGAGTAGAGACGGCGGCGGTGGCAGCACCCGAGCGGCGACGGTGACGGCGTGCCCTCGCGCATTTGAGGCAGCGGCGAGTGCATGGCGCGGGAGGCCCTCCTCGGCGGCAGTCGACAATGGTGGATCCGTGCATGCGTGAGGCGTCCCCGACGACGAACGGCGTTGGCGGCCTCGTCCTCTTCGACGGTCGTGCATCGCGCCCCATCCCCCTCCCTCGATGCCACGTCCCTCCAAGTTCGTCGTCTCTGTGCCCTCTCTCACTCATGGTCGCCACGTCCCCCTCCGCCGCCCCATTGCATGCCTTCCTCCACCGTTGGTGCCGCCGCCGACCACCTTGCGCCACTTGCCGGCCATCTCAACCTCCGTGGGAGCTAGCCATTGGCGCCGTCGGCAGAGGGCATGAGAGCTGGCCGCCGGCTAAGAGAAGAGGGAAGCAAAGAAAGAGTTAGGTGGGACCCACAGTGGGGCCCACCGTTTGGCAACTGAGAGGAGGCTGGCCAAATTTGGCCAGTTGAGAAGCTCGTTTGGCCAGCCATATGGCTTGGCAATCCAAGTAGCTAGGCTGTTGGAGGGAGTTTTTTTCCTGTGTTGGCTAAAATTTAACTTGGAGAGTCACTTATCAATGCTGTTGGAGATGCTCTAATACCACATAAACACCACCTGGGATGAATATCAGGTCAACAGTGTCATGCCAGTAAAACCGCCATTCAAAACCACTGAGAGAGTCAAATTGCACTGATTTTAATAGTTTGGGGAGTAGTTCTATCCGGTTTTCTGGTTGAGAGGTACGAATTAAATTCAGCATACTATTAAGGGAGTCGGTTAAAGTTGACCTTTTCCTTTCGTTAACCTTGTTACTGCTAGACTAGATGATGCTTCACTAATGTCAGGAGTACCTCTGAAAAAAAAAAAGGAGAATTGAAGGGTGTGACATCGAGCCAGTTGAGGAAGTGTGACAGCGTGCATCTCTCTGTTACATGTACAGTACATGTTTAAGCCCACAAAACGTGGTTGGTACAGTAGAAATCCTTTGAGGAATTTACGTTACATTGCCGCCGTATACTCTTGGATCCTTGCATTGTACTAGCAAACGTGTGTGTAGGCAGGTACAAACGACGAGGCCTCTGGGCACGTTTCCAGCATCCCACGATGTCGCCAGGAGCCAGCCGAGCCATGGGTGCGCGCAGCGCGGGGCGAGCAAAGCACGAGGCCACGAGCGCCGTTAATTCGCGAGGTCCACGCTCCTGCGCGTGGGCGTGGCACATTGCCACACGCCCACACGACACGGCTCAGCTCAGCGTCGCAGGCGGCGTCTCCTCCTCCATGGTCCACACGTACGTCGACGGACCGTCCCTCCATGCGCCGATCGAGACACGACTCCACTACTCCAGTCCAGGTATTACATGCTCTACAGACTCTACTACACTCTGGAGTAGTACAGGCCACAGTCCGTCAGTCCCTACGTCGTGTACTGCAATTGGCGGGCGCGGGGTCAGATTAGACACTACTCCGTGCAAAGGCAGCGATAGCGAGCGCGGCTTTGGCGAGCCTGAAGCCATCGGCCTCGTCGGGCAGCTCTAGGACGGACGAGGGCGCCGCGCGCTCTGCCCGAGAGCTGCTTGCGTATGCATGGCTTCGCGTGAGATTGGGCTGGACCGCTCCGCTAGCTGGAGGAATTCTTCAGGTGGATTGAATCGGTGACGCGGCTGGGACCAGATGATAGCCTGCTGCCTGCACCGGCTGCACGGCGCTCGTCGCGTCACCACTGAGCGGCAGTCATATTGCTCCGGGCATAGGGCCGACGGTACGAGTTACTCGTACTCCCTCCGTCCACAAATGCCAACCAGTACAAATTTCAATTCCAAATGCATAGGGTCCCAAATGGACCGATCCATTACATAAGAATTTCATAGTAATAGAAAAAGGATCATTTCTACACACTAAAAATGGTAGGACAATTTTTGGGTAGGTTCTTCAGACCTAAGCATGGCAATCGTAAACTTGCCGACATCTCGTGATATGATAAACACAATTTTCTTCTCTGATTAACATACAGATTTTATCCGTATTTCGTACATAAACTTTCTATATAAAAGTTGCTTTGAAAATATTAAATCAATTATTTTTAAGTTTGTAATAACTAAAACTAACCTAATTTTACAATAATGACTTTCTTGTTTTTATATGTCCTAATTTTATATTCATCTTCATTAAAAAAAACACCACATTTGATATCCTTCCTACCTAAAAAACATGCATATTACTAAGGAAAAGTTTTTCCTCTATCTCAAAATATAGAGGATTTTAAATGAATTTAACACAACTAGGTTGTACTACGAATTTGTACATTGTGTTACATTCATCTAAAATCTCTTATATTTTAGGACAAGTGAATTAGCCATATAAAACAGTAGTAGCATACTAGCACTGTTGTTTCCTCCTCGACGCCACATACAGTAGAGGTGGAAGGAAAGGGACGGTAAGAGGTGAGGAGCGTTGTGGGGTGTACATTTGGGAGGTTTGGGGTTAAAGCGATGAAAACGAAAGACAGGGAGGAATGTCCTGTGTTGGGCCCCACCAACAGAAAACTGAAAGAGGCCTCCATAGGCCCATAGCCCATCTCCCCATTCAACCTACCAAGGACCCACACGCTCTATCTCCGTGTGGGCCCATCACTGGCGGAACCATGCCCACTAGGCCCATCCTCTCTCTAGACCTGGTCCATGGATTTGCTTCTCCCCTTCTTGTATATAAATGGCATATGGGTCTATACACTAAGTCTACAAACAACGTACCCATGTACAGTGTTCCACACTGATCAGCATTGCCTCCGGAAAGGCCTCTTCTTCTAGTCGTCTCCCTCCCTGCTCCTCCTTCCATTGCCTCCGGCCTCTCCAATGGCGAACCCGGCGGCCGCACCCACGAATGACTAGCCCTGTCATTGCCTAGTCTCGGCCAATGTAGGTGTAAGAGGGTGCGGCCGCCGCCGCCGCCGCCACCAAAGGCAGACAGGATGGAGCCAGGCGTTACTTGTAGTTGTACTACTGTCTACTACCAACGATGAGAGGCTGCGAAGGGAGATCGAGAAGAAGGCTACGTGCGTGTGTGCGTTCGTACCGTATATACAAGGCGTATAGGTACGGCCGGAGGCGGCGGAGTATTGTACGGATCTAAAAGGTTCTTTGCTTGCCACCGCTCTCCGGGTCATTGGTGATGTTTTCAGTTAATTTTCCTTTTCAGTAGTTTATATATTGTTGGGTGGAGGATATCTTTGAGCAAAGTCCTCTGAATTTTGAACCATTTTGCTAGTATTATTTTTGTTCCTTCTTCGAGTTTTGGTTTTACGGAGAGATTTTTATGCCCCTGACTCTTCTCGTGTAAGTTTGCGAGCAGCGCTTGACTGCTGTTGTGGCTCGAGTAGTTTTAAGTCTATATATTGGGTTCTCCATGCTAAGCTTGAACTGCATCAAAAGGTTTATGCAATTATGCTAAACTTCTAGCATATGCTAATTAATTCTTTCCATTTTCGTGTGATATTGTGGATGGAATAAGTTGATGTGGTTATGTTCTAGCGTTGTTCCTCTGCGTATCCTGCTAAATGTCAGTTTGTGATGCATCATGCATATGAGATCTTTTGCTCATTTCTCTAATCATTCATTGCTCATCACTCGATGTTTGTGTAGTAAGAAAAAACATTATCCATTGGTGCATTGAATGCCTGAAGTTGATGCTATGCATCCCTTTCTTGATCACTATGGAAGATGTAAGTTCAGGGCTGAGCACTTGTTTAGTACTCCTTCCGTTACATATTACTCTATATGACGTTGTTTTTTTTTTCTAACTTAAAATTCTTTAAGTTTTAGTGATGTGCAAAGTTTTTGCACGTTCACAAAAAACATTTAGTTTGATTAAGTTTGTAAAAACATAGCAACATTTATAACACAAATAAACATATTATACAGATATATTCAATATGTTAGATTTAATCAAACTAATTTGGTTAAAGTTATATAAGTTTGAAAAAAAAAAATCAAAATGTCAAATTTATTAGTTGGCGATGATTAGTAGTCAGTTGACATTTGAACTTTAAATGGCTGTCAGTTCAGCACAGTTGGCCAGTTGGGTTTAGGCCGGGTTTAGTTCCAAACTTTTTTTTTTCAAACTTCCAACTTTTTCATCACATCAAAATTTTTCTACACATAAACTTTTAATTTTTCTATCACATCATTCTAATTTCAACTAAATTTCTAATTTTAACGTGAACTAAACACACCCTTATTAATGAGACATTTTTTTGAGTCCCAAATTTTCTACTCTATGGGCCTCTTTAGATCCCGGCAAAATTTTACACTCTATCACATCAAATGTTTGGACACATGTATGGAGTATTAAATATAAAAGAAAAATAACTAATATACAGTTTACGTGTAAATTACGAGACGAATCTTTTAAGCCTAATTGCACCATGATTTGACAATGTGGTGCTACAGTAAATATTTGCTAATGACGGATTAATTAAGCTTAATAAATTCGTCTCGCGGTTTATAGGCGGACTATATAATTTGTCTTGTTATTAGACTACGTTTAATACTTCAAATGTGTATCCGTATATTCGATGTGACACGCCAAAACTTTACACCCTAGATCTAAACACCGCCTATATTCATTTTCATCAACTACTACATTCATAAAGCTAAGTTTTATTGGATCATTGCATGTTTGTATCAGTGCATACTCAAATTGGCTTGGGCCGAGTTTAGTTCCAAAATTTTTCTTCAAACTTCAAACTTTTCTATTACATTAAAACTTTTCTTACACATACAAACTTCTAACTTTTCCGTCACATCGTTCCAATTTTAATCAAACTTCCAATTTTAGCGTGAACTAAACACACTTGGTAGGATGGTAGCTTCAGAGCTATTGCAGAGTTGTATTTTAGTGTCCATACTGTTCTGTTTTCCCTAGGTCCATGAGTATATGCACTCACACAAAACTTCCAATTTTTCCATCACATCAAAACTTTTCTACACACATAAACTTCCAATTTTTCCGTCACATCGTTCCAGTTTCAACCAAACTTTTAATTTTAGCGTGAACTAAACACACCCATAGCTACTACTATGATACTTCTGGAGTATATGATTTGGTATGAATTCATATAGGGTAGTTCCTAGTGTTTGTCCACGCATTCTGCACCTTGTAGTTCTGACGAAGCTGAGAACATGATCGCCTGTTCCCATCAGCAAACTTCTGGGGCAAGAAGGGCCATTTCGGATTGATGCCAAAATATGCCCTACCAATTTATTGGTACCTTGAATAGTAAGGGGCGTTTTGGTTTGATACCAAAATATTGCCATACCAAATTTTTGGTGGTTTAAATAGTAAATGTGATGATTTGGTTTGAAGCCAAATCTTTGGTAATGCCAATACTCAATTTGGCACAATTCTAGAATATTCTTCACCACAATTTAAAATTTGGCTCTCAATTGGCATAAATCTAAATACACTTATTTACAATTCTACCCTACCAAAATATTGGTAGTGCCAAAACTTGCCTAGAGTTTGGCACTATCAACATATTGGTAGTGTACTAAACCAAACAAGCCCTAATAGTGTGGGTTTGTATTGAAGCCAAATTGTTGGTAATGCCAATGATCAATTTGTTACTAATCTATAACCTTCTTCTCTATATGATCAATATTTAGCATCATATTGGTAGTTATCCAAACATGTATAATAAATCTCTACCCTACTAAAAAATTAATAGTACTAAACATGTCAAGAATTTGGTACTACCAATGACTTGGTAAGGAGAGAACCAGACAGCCCCGAAATATGCAGAGCCGCAGAGGAGATTCATAATGCTTCTAGAAGTAGTAGTACCGAGTTGGTTGCAAACTTGTAATGATTGATTCTCAGCCCTGCATGATCTTTTGTTTCTTGAGACTCTCATCATTCATCAAGATGTTGCCAACAATTTTTGACACAGATAATCAAGAATGTGCTTGGGCAAGTGGTACTAGTAGTCTGCTCAATTCTACCAGTACATTTTCAGCTCAACGAGACACGAGGCTGTCACACCATCGAATTTTCAGTGATTGTGGGTGCACATACTTTGTGTCGCGCTCGCAATCATCACTGTGCTCGGAGTCGCACACTTTCAGCATTTTCAGGGAATCACACACTTACCAGCATTTCAGGTCCTTACATTCTGCCAGTGCAGGATCCAATATCTCCTGCAAATTGTTCCCGAGAAATCGAGATCGGCTCATTTGTGCGTCTGTCGATGAATGATGGTATTGCGCGCATTGGTGCCTGCAGATCTGGCTCCGATGAGCGCCCGGGTATTCCCCCCGACTTTCCGGCATTCCATCATTGCATAATGCAAAAGTTCCACGGCAGCTGGTTGAGATTTTGCTGGTGTATCGATCACCTGGACCCTGTTTTTGTCGTTCTAGTACTGTTGCTAACTTCTTGTTATTGCCACTCACTCTGTAGTTACAAGACATTCAGACACAGTTTTAAACAGTTATACTAGCTGCTAGCCTGCTACTTCCGTCACAAAATATAGTAGTAACTTTTGTCTACGGGCTTGTTTGTTTGGAGCCAATTTTTATCCTACAAAAATCTGGTTAGTGCCAAAACATTGGTAAATTTTGACACTACCAAATTGATTAGTATTCAATTTGAACGATTGTGGGTAGAATTTGATAGCAAACCAAACATACGCTTGCTACTATTGAAGTTACCAAAATTTTGGTAGGGTAATAAATTGGAACCAAACCAAACAGGCCCTACGTATGTAAATATACCCTTATCCACCTAGAAATTTAGTATATTTTAGGACGGATGTAGTAGCGAATTATTATATAATGTATGTTTATTCCAAACCACTAAAAGGTATATTTTTAAAAAAGACTTTACTTAAATTTAAATAAATATATTTTTTAAGTTTATAATAGTTAGCACCTAATTAATCATACACTGATATATTTTCCGAAAAGACAAGGCTTAATAAGCCAAATGGCTGAAATGAACGTAGCCTTTAATAGAAAAGGTGTTAGGAGTATCTTTTAGTTGGATAATCCTGCTACCAAATACAAACATTTATAATATTCAAATTTTGTATACAATATATATTTTTGGGGAACACTTATTCCAATGAATGGGATTCAACCAGACAATTAGGTGCTGAGAAGAGAATACAACCAATTTAAAAATTAACCAATGTGATAACTTAGTAAAAGGAAATATTTCCCGTTATCCTTATTTCTTTAACAAATATTTCTCTTTATCCGTAATATTTGCTAAGCAATTTAGAAATGCTTATATTTACAAATTGAGATAGAGTATATCATAAGACGACGAAATATTTTCGTTCATGCTTTCGATAAACATGTGTTAAGAAGATTTGTCCTGAAAAAAAAAAGTATGAACGATTTCATCCTCGGAAATAAAAAGAAATGTTTGTTCCCAGGAAAGAAGATCCCTCTTCATGAAAAAAAAAATGAATGATTTCATCTTCAGAAAAAATATGAACGATTTAATCTTAAACAACAACAACAACAACAATAATATGTTTGCTTCCATCAAAGAATATTCATATTCATGAAATGGAAATTTTTCAGCAAAAATGAAAAAATGATTTTAAGAATTATGAATGAGTCCGTCTTCAGCAAAAATTTAAAAATTATTGTTTTCTTCCAGCAAAGAAGATTCATCTTCAAGAAAAAAAAATATGAATGATTTCATCTTGATAGTCATGGGAAAAAAATCATGAATGATTTTATTCGACAACAACAAAAAAAAAGTTACGAATGATTTTATTCTCCAGCAAATAAATTTATTCTCCAGAAAATAAAAATATGATTTGAAATGAATTGCTTTCGTTGAGAGTCGAACTCAAGACCTCCCGCTTACTAAACGGGTGCTCTAACCAACTGAGCTACGAAAGCTGTTGTTCCTTATTTTTTCAGTAACAACTTTTTGTAGTAAGTAATTCTATTTAACCAGAGCCAAAACAGTGCCTCTCAAAAAAATCTCCCTAGGTGATATCAAAATTTAATTAATGAAGAAGCACCTAAAATTTCAAAATTCGAAATCCCATTATTGTAAATTTGAAATTGTAGGTGCTTCTTCGTTAAGTAAATCCTTTGTCCTCAATATTGTTTTTTGCATCATGATTCATGAACCAAGCAAAGGAAAGGATATACTCAGGAATTAGCATATACATGGGCAACCGTGCAGTTCAGAAGTAGTATTTGGGTTATACTTATAATTCACAGTTTTTATTCTTCTCTTTATACCCTGTGGGCCCCTCAGAAATGGTTCCTTGATTCCTTTCTTTGGGGCTAATGCTCCGTGGAGATATAGATTCCGTTTCTTTTTTTTTTTCTCTCTCTAGCATTTTAGAACCTAAAGAAATGTAAAAGACAAGAGAAAAAAAAAAGAAGTAAGGTGATGAAGATGCACTAGCCAAGTGTCAAATTCTTGTTCAAAGAAAAATTCCGGTCTAGTGCCAATTCATGCATGCTGGTCGAAGAATTATAGCCCCAAGTGGAAAGTTAGAGAATTAGATCCTTCTGCTATATAGGCCCGTGGTTAGGAACTTTCATGCAAATAAATCATTAAACTAAATAAGTTGATCAATAAAGCTGTAACTGTTCAGGCTTATTAGCCAGTTTATAAGCTAAAAAGTTTAAACCTAAACAAACGAGTAGCCTTTTTGTTTGGCTAGCTTTTCTAAAACCAAAAGCCACTATCACATGTTAAGCCAAAAGTTAGGTTGGAGAAACTAGCTTTTTAGCTTATTTCAATTGAGGGTATAACTTCACCATTAAACTTAATGCTTTAGGCCCTTTTTAAAATTTATAAACCAATTTACGAGCCGAAAAGTCTAAGCCAAAACAAACATTCTTCGTTTTTTTTTGTTTTTTTTCTTATGTGGGATGGAGACTTGACTCCACCATTAAACCACAACTTTAAATCCACCAGCTTATAAAATATATAAGAAAAAAAAGCTGCCGTAGTGCCATCGGCTTATAAAACATATAAGCGAAAACATTAGCTTAAAAACCAAACCAATAAACCTAAACTCAAACAAAGAGGCATTTTAGCCTCTCATCACCCGCTTGTTGGCTTATTAGCCCTGTACAAAATTTGACTTAAACTAAAGTTTGCTTAAGGCTTTATTTTTTCGTTGTAGTCTCTCTATATATTCTAGCATGGGCTTATAGAAACAAATTAACAATATATAGATATGAAAGTTTACATGCAATTTATTTTTATTGCTTCGTTAATTAATATTTCGATGGTTATCGGCCGTACGTAACTCAACCAATCAGAGCCTATTGCTCTAATATAGGTATCATAAGTTCATCAAATGATTGATACTCCTTAAAAAAAGAACAATGTATAGGTATTTCTTATCTATCAACTTGCTGTAACTTAAAAAAAGAACAATGTATATTATTTTGTCCTTTTGGCTTTGTTAAAAGCCGAGTATTATAATGCCTTTTATAAAAACAAAGTGCCAATGTGAAAATAAAATGCATATTATAGAGTATCATGGTTACAAGTAAGGCATACCTTCTAACCTATGACTTACGGAATATTTGGATATGATATACCTTCATATATACGATGTGTTTCCATATGCATAAGGAAATCTACAAGACATTATGGAAAATATCCTCACGGGCAAGTGGTTATCAGAGTCCTACTCGGAGAGGATTGGGTTTATTCTATATCGTGCAAGGTTCATTGTCTCCGGGTTCTACTTGGAGACTAAGGTGACTCATGGTGTAAAAGGCAACACCCCCTGAGGGGTTCAGATCATTGAATCATAGCGCCAACACACCCGCCAAAGTCTACGAGCCGGAGGACGTGAAACTACTCGCCGGGGATCTCGTCGAATCATCTCGACAAGGATCTAGCCGGTAACGCCGGGTTCATCTGTTCTCATTGTATTATGTGGTTTTCCATATCAATCTCATATAAACTGGATTAGACCTATTATCTTACGAGGGGTCTGAACCAGTATAATCTTTGTCTCCTTGTTTGCTTGATGTCGTATCGTGTAGATCCTCGTACCAACGTACCCCAATACCTTATTTATCCGAACTAGGGGTATCCCCCGTCGATATAGACAATCTTAAAAACACAGTATAGGTATAAGCCGAGAGATGTATTAAACAAATTAAGTAAACCAACACATATTTAATTTTATGCAAATTTAGAATGTCCTCTGGACAAGTTTAGATGTGTACTACTCTTTCTAGTCTAAATACATAACTTTTCTACGCTAATTAATGACCAGAGTAAGAAAATTTTAGACAACGGATCTATAAACAGAGAAACTACATATATCAATGTTCAATCCTCAGTTTGCTAATAAGCGGATGATTCATTGCGCAGTTTAGCGCGCATGATCATGCTCCATCATGTGTTAAGCACATAATGCATCAAGAATGTAATATTAATCCTGTTACTTACTCCCAATCAATAAAGCTCTCTTTCCATAAAAAAATGTTGATATATATATAATTATATATAGTGACCTCTCTCCCTCACCCTCACCCTCACCCTCTCAGCAGAAGGGATCAGTGAGTGAGTGCAATACTAAACTATGCTTTGACGCCCATGCAAGTGTATGCATGCATGCTACTGAAAACCTTAACTACGTATGCCGGCCGTTTGGTTAAGTGCTTTAATTTGCTTAGTGCATATAATAGACAATCAGGACTAAGGCACTTAGGAGTAATATCGTAAAGAACCGGAAAGGGGATGCGTCAAAAGGGTCAACTAGGTGGAATTCTGACCTTGCGAACTGCCCTTCCATCACAGAAAACCAAAAGAAGAAAGAAGCTATTTTTCTCCCGTCTTTAATCTTGCTCCTTTGAATCTGCCTTTTCCATGCACTTTACAGGACAAACCCGGCTGCTTGCCAATATTATGGTTTATGGACAGCACTCTGCCACTTGTAAGAAGAAAAAAACAGACCCCAAATCATATATTCCCTCCGTTTCGTATTATAAGTCATTTGATTTTTTTCTTACTCAAACTTCTTTAAATTTGATCAAGCTTGTAGAAAAATATACTAATATTTTTAATTAAAAACATATTATCAAAATATATATTTAATATTAAATTTAATGAAACTAATTTGGTGTTGGAGAAATTGCTGACATTTTTAATAAATTTGATCAAAACTAAAGAATTTTGACTAATAAAAATGTTAAACAACTTATGATATGAAACGAAGAGAGTGCTGTCTTCGTCCCAAAGTAATAAAGTTTAAACTCTGTCTTAAAAAGTATATCAAATCCTACCTTCTTATCTACTCTCGATCCATGAAATAAGAAGTTTTATTCTTTAATGTCCCTTACTTACCACCTGCTAATGGTCAATACTACGACTTTCCTGTTTAATGAGAATCATTGTTTTCTTTTTTACTTTCATGACTAAAATTGTCTCGTGATGTGAGGGTTTGATTTTCTTTGCACATAGAGATGTGAAAAAAAAATTGAAAGGAGTGTTTTCTTTTTTGTCCAAAGGCTCTTCTAGTTCTGGGATAGATTAATCCACATGTATTTTACATATGAAATCCTATTATGGGAAAATATAAACCACAGAAAATCATATGCTACCAAGTTGCTGTTTTCTTGCTTTTGCACGCATAATCGGAAGTTTCGTAGCAGAAACACAATATAGGCTGTGTTCGCTTGAGCTTGATGAGAACTTATTCTCTCCGCACGGAAAACGGAACGGTCTATTAGCGTATAATTAATTAAGTATTAGCTATTCTTTTTTCAAAAATAGATTAATTTGATTTTTTAAGCAACTTTCGTATATAAAATTTTTGCAAAAAAATATACCGTTTAACAGTTTGAAAAGCGTATACACAGAAAACGAGAGATAGGGGCTGGGAACAAGGGGTTGCAAACACAGCCATACTCCATTTCCAAGAGTGACTCTACGGTGGTGTTTTTTCCCCTAGCTAGGATACATAAAAAAGTCATTAACGTACAACAAATTAAGTTTTAATATTTAAAGTAATGTATATATAGAAAGTTTTCATAAGCAGCTTGAAAAATATGCTAATAAAAGTCGAGATAAAATATGTATTTTAATAAAAAGAGGAACACCACTACGCTGAAAAATAGCAGGCTTGATACTGAAAGACTATGCATGCCATGAAGGTTCCCTAAAGCGAATACCATGACAACACACGCCATATCAAGGTCGACATGGCAGTCGGATGATCTAAAAAAGACCAAAATAAAAACGTTTTGAGATATGGCAGTATAAGGGCCCCACAAGGATTTGCCTGAACGTGAGGGTCCTCTATGCAAAGTGGCCGCAAGGCTCGTCTCTTTCGCATCTGTTCGTTCCTTTGCCCCAAAGCAAAGGCGAAACTAAATTTTAAGCAAGTGATCTCACGAACCCAAACCGAACCAGTGCATGCATATGCTCCCCTGTGGCGGCGCACGTACTCACGTAGGAACAATTAATTAAACGAGACTAATTAATCTAATTAAATCGCAACCTTTCGATCGAGCTCGCAGATCGTATATATGCGCAATACATCCTAATATTATAAAGCTAGATAAAATAATTGTTTAAATTCATAGCATTATAATATGTCACACATATTCAATCTAAATCTTTTATATTATAAGACGAAGAAAGTCGTAATTGATATCTCGCGCTTTGCTGTGAAATATATAGATCAATAAACGCATGTTATATATTATATAAATGATAGATGTATATGTTTAATTAATATGAAAATGATACGGAGATAATGACTTGACATTGTTTGAATATTAAGTTCTAAAAATATAATAAAATTGTAAATAATATGTAATGTTTGTATGATATTTAATATAATATAGATAATTAAGGTACATTTGCATATGATTCTGGCGAACAAAAGGTAGAGGTTCGCAATGAATCGTAAAGCCGCTGCCCCCGTGCTATATATTTAGCTCGATGATCGCTAGCGAGCTCGCAACGTCGCCATCAAAAAGTTCGCTTGGATCGCGTTATCTTTTTTTTTTTTGGTTCTACTTTTTTGTATGATCCGACGCAAAATATCGACCAGCGCGGCCGGCTGCTGGACTACTGCGAGTTGGTTTGCTAGCTTAGGCGCTAAGTATCTGCAGCCTAGCTACTTGGCAGCATCGAAAGCCACGGAAGCAGTAGACCCGAGTTCAAGATTAGTTTAGTTAATCCGTTAATATCCTACGTGTGAATGGATTAAGTAGTTTTGTGGGGCATGTTATTTGTTTTAAGATGTACTTAGTACTTTGACAGTGTATTGGTAAGGGGTGTGTGATTTTAATTTTAATGTACATTATTTAAATTGTAACATGCTCATAATTTCTTCTTCAAAAAATTGAAGGACGTCTCTTCCTTGTCATTTTCTTCAACATGCTTCTACAGCTGCTAAATGATTAATATAATTTTCATAAAATTTATTTGTTTAAATATTATTTGATTTTATAATAGTTTGTTTGTATCCGTGAATATATTAAAATCATTCAGTTATTTGGTCACTGAATTATATATACATAAAAATACCTATCTATAAGCTAGCCTACAATATGTATACATATGCGTGTCATTTTATATAGTACGAGTACATCACAACTACGGTAAATCTCTCATTTACACTAAATTCCTACTCCCTCCATTTTACATTACAGATCTTTTAATTTTTTAAGTTAAACATGTTTAAGTTCGCGAAAAAATATAACAACATTTCAAACATAAATCAAACGTATTATCAAAATTCATGTAATGCTACATGTAATGAAATTATTTTGGTGGTGTAGATGTTATTAATTTTTTTTATAAACTTGATTAAACCTAAAAAGTTTAACTTAAAAAAATCAAGTACTAATAACGACTCATGAATATTATTTGAGGACACCGGGTTAAATCATCCCACCTTTAGGCCCCGTTTAGTAGGGCTCCAAACTCCAACTCCTAACTCTAAACTCCCACTCCAACTCCAGTGAGAGCTGGCTCCTGTGGGAGTAGATACCCATTGAAAAAGTGTTTGGCTGACTTTTTAGCTCCAGATCTGAAATTGCCTTAAAAAAATAAAAATCCCCAATCCCTCCCTGCACGCGCCGCCCTTCCCCGGCCATGCGCCGCCCTTTGCCGGCCACGCTCCGCCACCCGCCGTCGGCGGCCCTATCCCCGCCCTTGCATCTCCCACGCGCTGCCGCCCTGTCCTCGCCCGTGCGCCATCCTCGCCAGTCGCCGCCCTTGTGTCGCCGCGGTGGCGGACGAGCGAGCTCCGCCCTTTCGCCGCCCGCGCGTCGTCCCCGTCAGTCGCCATCCGCTCGCCGTCCCGTCTCTCGCCACCTGTGCGCCCGTGCGCTGTCCTGCCCACGCGCCGCCGACCCGCCGCCGCCCGCGCACCTGCTGTCGCCGCCGCCGCCCGCTGCCACCGATGCCCGCTGCCCGCCGCTGCCGACGCCGACGCCAATGCCGAACGCCAGTGTGAAGGGAGAAAGATTGGGAGGAGAGAGAACGGGAGATGGGGTAGATAGGGGTAGTTCAATGGCATTTTGGTGTAAATATCCTTAAAAAATTAAAGGGTAGTGGATCTTTTGGGGTGGAGTGGAGCTGTGGAGCAGCAAAACCCAGCTCCACCCCCATAGTACAAATTTGTGGAGCAGCTCTGCTAACTCCGCTTCAGAAAATAGAGAATCTGTACCGTTTGGCACAGCTCCAGCTCTAGGTAAGTTGGAGTTGGAAGCTGGAGCTATGCCAAACGGGGTCTTAATGTCTCCTCAACCAGTTGCTGACTTCAATTCAAGGATTTTAGCCATTGAAGGTCGCCTCCTGACGATCGTTATACGCCTAATATAATGCACGCAAAATTCCACTGCATGATTTTTTTTTTCATCTTACACGTGTTCTCTTGGTTCGGACCAATGTGTACGTCGTGCCAAACTAGGTCAACGTAGCGATGCTTGGCTAGCAGCAGCTGGTCAACCAGCCTCGTTAATTTAGCCAGTGGCAAAACAATTGTCATGCGTTGCGTCACGGGGAGCTCAATCCCAAAACGGCTGATGAATTGCATGAAGGGATGAACAAGTTCACGAAAAATCCCGATCAACCGATGCTCGTTTCTGATTTCTATCGATCGACTGATCAATATGAAATTTATAGTCATCGTGAACGAACTGCTCCATCCATTCCACAATGTAAGCCATTCTAATATTTCTCATATTTATATCTAGATTAATTAACATCAATATGAATGTGAGAAATGCTAAAAAGACTTATATTGCGAAACGGGAGAGCAATAAAACTTATATAAATGAAAACGGAAATTGTTTTGGTGTTGTATCGTCCATTTATTTCGTATTCCACCTTATTTTTATAATATGGTAAGTACAATATTATTAAACCCCCTTTATCTACATAATATATACTCTCCCCGTTTCATCATTTATATCATTTCCCACATTCATATTGATGTTAACGAATCTAGATATTACTGTTAATGTGAAAAATGTTAAAATGACTTAGGTTCTATTTGATCCATAGTTTAGAGGCACATTAACTCTTCAACCAAATTCTTTAACTTGAGTGCATATAGTAATGTAGAGAATATTTTTTTATCAGTCTGCAATCGACATCGATATGTTTATGTTCATTTTTTTCATAATTTTTTTAAACTGTTTTTTTCTTGTTTTGCTGTTTTTGATTATGTTTAGAGTGTCCGACCACTTCTTTTCTCGGGGCATTGCCAATTCAAGATCAAAATATCTTCCGCACATGTTGAAAACATCTCTGCTCGTATTATTGGGTTCAGTGCATTTTCTGGCAAGTCAGGTGCTTCACGCATGCGTGGCTGGCGTGCATATCTCTCTATACCTGCACACAGGAATATCAACATACTCACGCGGCACACATGTGCGTGTCTCACGCCAAAGCCATCCATTGGTATTCTCGCGAATTGGACGTGACACTGATAATCTGATCTCCAGTAACAAAACGTACGTTGATCGGACACTACACAGTACACACACGTCGACCGACTGATTTTGTAGGCATTTCGAGAGTCGGTTTCCGATCCCGGGACTTCTTTTGGTTTGGATTAGTTCTACACAAATCTGACGACATCCGATCCGATCCCCACAATGTTTGGATTAGAGCCACCATTTTCTAATGTGTAGTTATTACGACTAATTCAGCCGAACTGCCCAAACGGGTACGTACGTACTTCACCCCCAAGTCTTCATATGTTTCTGCGGTTTCTTCTTGATGAAGACCACACGACGCTAATTTCAAACGGTTTCCCCCAAAATTTGCGATGCCTTTTTTCACTAGCGAAATGATGATGCGTGCAAGCGATCCACGTACAACCTGTCACGAGGAGGCGAGCAGAGCAGAAAAAGAGAAAGCGAACTGCTACTCCAGCAAAGCCGATCACGTGAGGTGTTACAAGTGGGTGGTCTCTGTATTTCCGGAACTGACTTGACCGTCACGAAGCACATCAATCCGTGGAGGAGTACAAACAAAAGTTGCCGAATGCCAAGTCGAACACAGGTCGAGCACGGCCCACACAAACACACAAACTTCCGTCCGTACTAAAATATAAATATTTTTATACTTTAACACGATCTCCGAGATACTAATTTAATTAATAATATATATAAAAGTGAGATGTTTTAAATAAAAAAAAGTTACACATTATGATAGATTATTTAATAATAAATATAGTAACATCAATTTTACATAATTGATTTTTTATTGATAGTTAAAATTGAAAACGTTTAACTTGCCATTATTCTATCCAGACGAAAACTCAAAAACTCCCGTAACCGTAGGATGATCTAGATGGTCAACGGCGATGGCAAAGGTCAGCGTTTGGTTTACCACGCCTTCGTCCGGCGGTGGGCCGGTGGGGCCCACCTGGAAGTCTAATTATTACTAGACCGAGAAATAAACAACTTGCTTCACAAGAACATCGTGGGTGGGAACGAGCGAAAGCAATCTTAAGCGCCAAGAAAAATACGCACAAGAGAGAAGAGTAGGCGCGGTTTTGTGGCCGGAGAGAAAGCAACGCGCCGGAGTATCATTTTCGTTTTCTTTTTTTTCTCCCTTTATTTTTTTCGCATTAACGGACGTTTCGAACTAACCTGGTATACAACAAGGAGACCGGCTGGGCGCCTGGGCCTGTCCAGGTGAAGTAAAGGGCAAAGTCGGTACTAATCGGTATAGTCAGCGTGCTTCACATGCGACAACTCTGACCCAAGGTGAAGTAAAGAGCCAAGTCTTTATGTACGACAGTACGAGCAAGGACTAGTACTAGTAGAAGTGCTATGCTGAATTTTGCTATTGTTAGGAAACATTTTTTTGGTTTATATAATTAACCAAACTCATACAATCAAATGTGTATGCATGAAATTGAGCCAATGGCCTGTTCGGCTGCCCGGGCTACTGCTGCGGCGCACTCACTGTGTGCAGTCGCAGCCGCAGCAGTTAGCCTATCGAACAGGCCCAATGTGTAATGTAACTGTTTTTTAGACCAACTTTCTTATATTAATTAATTTATTATAGAGGAGAAATATTTTTTTCTTTTTTTAAGGGAAGGAGCACTATTCTTTCTGTTCAAATAAGTAGTAGTCGAGACCAAAAAAGAAATAAAAAAACAACTGGCGCAAGTAAAACAGGTTCGGGGGCAAACTAGACATTTCTAGACTTCTCTACCAAGGCATCTCCTTCTGTCCTTCATCAGGGGCAAAACCGCCATTACCATTACCAACAAACGCAAAGAAGACTCGCGCGGGCGCCGCCCCAAAACACAGGTGAGAAAAAAAAAAACCGACCTCCTCGCCGACGTGCTCTTCAAGAGACCGACCCCCCGCCGCGGCCTCAACCTATATATTCATCCCCACCTCCTCCGTCCTCCGCTCCCACTTGATCCCGATCGCCATTTCTCCACCTGCACATCTGCGCGCGCGCGCGGGAGAGCAGAGGCGGCGAGAGAGATCCGGGTCGGGAGGGGTGATGGACTTCTCCGGCGACGTCAAGCCGGCGATCCACCGGCCCTCTGTCGCGGCGGCACGCGGGGGAGGGAACGGTGGGGCGATCCCGCTCCTGCGTGGGTGGCAGGCGTTCCGGAGGAGCGGCGCGCCGGCGAGGCTCCTCTGCTTCGAGGGCGGCGCGTGGGCGGACGTCGCGGGCGAGGTGGTGGGGCTGCTGCGGCGGGCGTTCATGGAGGGGAAGGCCGTGTGCGAGGCCGCCTGCGGTGGGAGGGTGTTCCTGTTCGACTTCATGCGGATGGTTCGGATCGATGAGGCCACCGCCGAGGAGGCCGCGCTGGGGTGGATCGACGACCGCGGCGCGTGCTTCTTCCCGGCTCCCGAGGGCGGGAGGAAGAGGAAGAGGGAGAGGGACGAGGCGGGGTCGGAGGTGAAGGGGGAGGATCGGCGGCGGCGGCAGCCGGCGGCGGAGGAGGACGGGGACGAGGCGTCGTCCGGCGTGGAGGAGCGGTCCGGGGAGAGCCGCCCCGAGGCGGATGAGCCCGACAGGAAGAAGGCGCGCGGGACGTTATGGGGGAAGGCGGTGAGGCTGGACGAGGCGGACAAGTTCTACAAGGTGGTGGAGAAGCTCTTCGTCAGCCGGATGGCTCCCGTGGCGGCGGCCCGCGGCGTGGCGATCACGGCGGTGCACAAGGTCGCGCAGGGGCCCCGGGCAAGAGCCTTCCATCTGCAGGGACAGCTCCTTGCCGCTGCTCGCGGCGTCGGCGATGGCAGCAACGCCAAGTTCGCGTGGTACGGCGCGCCGGCGGCGGATGTGGCCGCGGCGGTGGAGCACGGCTTCGGGAGGACGAACGGGCAGTTTCTCGGCGGGCGCGCACACGGCGACGGCGTTCACCTTTCGCCGCCGCAGTACCCTCACGCTAGGTGAGTTTCCCAAATGCTTTCAACTCTTTCCATCTGCAAATGCTTTGAACTATTGGGGAGAACATTTTTAGTAATTTCTGAAAATTCACCAAGTGCCTCATATATTTCATCTTTCGATATTACCATACGAATCTTGAGTAAAATTATTTTCTGCCTGCCATCTTGGTGCTAAACAATGAAACTACCAATCGTTGTTTTGCATCTAGGTTTGAATTTAGAGCAAATTAGACAGTATGGTACAGTAGCTACCTAAATTGTTATAAATTGGGATGAAATTTGTGAGTCAATGTTCAACTAAGTTAACGAGTTAATTAACTTGTCTTCGAGCAGTGCGATGCTGACCAAGCCAGACGAGAATGGCGAGGCACACATCGTGCTGTGCCGCGTCCTGATGGGCCGTCCAGAGGCCGTCCCTGCCAGCTCACCCCAATTCCACCCCAGCAGCGACGAATACGACAGCGCCGTCGACAACCTTGAGAATCCGCGGTGGTACGTTGTATGGAGCACAGACATGAACACCAGGATCCTCCCAGAGTACGTGGTCAGCTTCAGGTGGCCCAACCTGCCGCAGATGGAAGGTTGGTCTCTCGTGTCTGAAATTTGCTGGATGGAACTGTTCCCATTTGGCACTGCCATAACAGTGAAACTGTGGTTTTCAGGATCATCGGGGTTGGGATCGAAGCTGAAGAAGCCATCACCAGCAGCTACTCGCGACATGTTCCCTATGCTTCTGACGGAGATCCAGCGGTTCGTTCCATCCCCGAAGCTGCAGACTTTGCAGAGGACGTACAACTGCTTCAAGGTAAACTGGTACTTCTTGCTGAGCATTTCATTTCTAGATAGATGATTGATTAGAATCTTGCG
This sequence comes from Oryza glaberrima, assembly GCF_000147395.1. Classification (NCBI taxonomy): domain Eukaryota; kingdom Viridiplantae; phylum Streptophyta; class Magnoliopsida; order Poales; family Poaceae; genus Oryza; species Oryza glaberrima. The sequence continues at coordinate 6,542,394 of NC_068328.1, forward strand.
CTAGCTTACACAAAACAACCCCTTCGCGCTTATGATCATGCCTGTAAGTCAAAATTTAATATAAGAGTTGATTTTGTGGTTTTTTTAGTTGTTTATTTTACCGCATGAACACGTATAAAAAAGGTTTTACTATACCTTTTTTTGGTTAATAAATTGTTTGGATAAGTAAAAGCGAAACAATGGGCTGAAACACAACTGCTGATCTGCTAGGTGAATTTAGGCCCTGTTTAATTCAGCTTATGATTATTATAATCTGGATTATTAGGATTAAGCTAAAACAAACAAGTAAATTATTATGTTAGATTATTATAATCTATAAGCTAGATTACTATAATATAATAATCTGCTCTAGAGGAGCTTAGATTACTATAATCTAATAATCTCCTCTAGAGGAGCTTTTTCTAGATTATTAAGCGGCTAAAGACCCACTACCCTTAGATGCCTCTAATAATCCAGAGAAACAAACAACTCGTAGCTTATTTTATGTCAGCTTATTATAATTCAGTTTAGAGTAATCTAATTTAATAATCTAGATTACAATAATCTTAAGCTAAAACAAACGGGGCCTTAGTCTTACATATAGTTGAACAATTTTGCTCTGCCTGGTTTGTGTTGTATTCAGGTCTAACTCTTCACTATACGCAATAATTAGCACGTAAAAATGTTGATTTGTACCGCACTGCTATGGTTTTAATATGATCATGCCGACTTTATTCTGTAGTAATATGCTGCCGACTTTATTCTGTAGTAGAACAGAATCATCTACCTGTCAATATTCTGTGCAAAGCGAATTCAGCTCAGCATAACGGCGTTATAGCTTTAAGCGAAGCTGAAGTCCTGAAAATCCAATGACATAAATTTTCCTTTTGTTTCAGAGAGGACAGATGAAGAAGGACCAGTTCATCCGGTTCTTGCGCTCCCACATCGGCGACAATGTGTTGACCACCGTGGCCAAGAAACTCCGAGGGTACTAGTGCAAGGCGCAAATTTGTCTCCACTCCGTGGCTGAATTCGACTAACTCCGTAGAATCGAACAGTGCGTGTCGTGTACCAATCCTGACAGGGTTTATTCTCTTCTGATGCTGCTTTAGTTTTTCCGGTGCTCAAATGTTTATTGTCATGAACATAGAGGGGGTTTACTGTGATCTTCCAATTAACCAACACAAAAGGGTAGATGTGATATGATGCAAATTATGCAATTCTTGAGTTCGGTCATAGTTTTACTTATTTTCAGCAACTTGTAATTTGTACAGACTCGATTCTGTCGAGCTTTTGATTCAGGAAACAATCAATTCAGTTTCGGGAGTTTACGGAGCTTTGATGTAAAATTGTATTGTTGTCTTTTCCCCGTTTTTTCGACTCGGGAATCGGGATCATGTGGTTAGTTTAGCGCACGATCTGCGTACGTGCTCTCCTTGGTAGTCTCGTAGATCGCGGTCATAGTGTGAAACGCCTCCGTGATCCCCGCACAGATTAGCCATATTGGCTGCGTTCTTTCAGGGGAGATAGGGGAGATCTCTCTTTTTCACACGCACACTTTTCAAACTACTAAACGGTACGTCTTTCGCAAAAATTTTCTATAGAAAATTACTTTAAAAAATCATATTAATCTATTTTTAAAATTTAAAATAGTTAATACTCAATTAATCATGCGCTAATGACTCACCTCGTTTTACGTATCTTTCCAATCTTCTCTATTTCCTTCTCCTCGAACACATGGTATGCAGATTGAGCGTACACTGTTATCTCACACGTGTCCTGCCACGCGGCATACGGATCGTGTTTGGTCGGTAAGCGGCATCCTCGGCGGCCGCGTGAATCAATGATATGTTTTTAAGCGTTTGAATCTTCTAGATAAAGATTACTAAATATTTTATATAAAACGAGGTGGTTATAACGTGTGATTAATTGAGTTTTAATTATTACAAATTTAAAAAATAGATTAATCTTATATTCCCTCCGTCTCTAAATATTTAACGCCGTTAACTTTTTAAAACATGTTTGACCATTCGTCTTATTCAAAAAAATTTAATAATTATTAATTATTTTTCTATCATTTGGTTTATTGTTAAATATATTTGTATGTATATATATAGTTTTACATATTTCATAAAAGTTTTTAAATAAGACGAAAGATTAAACATGTTTTAAAAAGTCAACGGCGTCAAATATTTCGGGACAGAGGGAGTATTTTGGGCCGTTTTGGATTGAAGACAAAACGTGACCCTACTAAAATTTTGGTAACTTTAATAGTAAACATGCTAGTTTGGATTGAAGCCAAACAATTGATAGTGCCCACGCTCAATTTGGCTACATTCTAGAATTTTTTTTTACTTTCATACTAAATTTTGACTTTATATTGGTATTAAACCAAACATAAACTAGCTAACTTTGTCCTACCAAAAAATTGGTAGTGCCAAAATTTGCCTAGATTTTGGTACTACCAATTAATTGGTAGGGTAGAGAACCAAATAGGCCCTTTATAATAATTTTCATATAGAAAGTTTTCGCACGAAACGTATCGTTTAACAGTTTGAAAAGCGTGCCACTTTCAACTAATACCTCTATTTCAGTTTATAAGATTTTCTAGCATTGTCCATGTTAGATTCATTAAATCTATATGAATGTGGGTAATGCTAGAAAGTTTTATAACCTGAAACGGATGAAGTAAAACTTTATCCACTTTTCGTTGAAGAAAATAACAGGCACAATGAACTCTGCCTGCAGCAAACCGATGACAATGACAAACGTCGTGTGCATGCTTCGTTCGCGTGGTTGTCTACTTTGAGTCCATCTACCTGTCCCGCTGTCCATGGCAACCAAGCAAGGAAGGATTAATTTCGTCGATCTGACGGTGCCACAGCCCACAGAACAAAAGAGAGAACGATGCAACGCCGGCGGCATCCGTGAACTCTTGGAGCAGATGTACTGTGTACAACGGCGATCGCAGCGTCTCCTCCAGCGGCGGCAGTCGGCCTCCGGCCATCAGCACCCGCTCACCAGTCACCATAGCGTAGGAGAGGTAACCACCGCCGCGCCCCGTTAGTTTTACCTTCTCTGCCCACCGCCGCCTAAATCTTCTTCGCTCGAGGGGGCAAGGGGATCCATCGTCCAACGAATCCATCCGCGAGGCCGGCCGGAGAAGCGGAAACCTGTCAGCGAGAGGACAGCTCAACAGCCGGCCATCTACATCTACCATTCTAATTTTGAGAAAACATTTTTCAGGGCTTGATCCGAAACACTGGGGATCTAAGTGCATTTTTCAGGGCTTGATCCGAAACAGTGGGGATCTAAGTGCAAAGCTATACTCCCTCCGTCCCAAAATAAATACAGTTGTGGATTCCATGTCCAACATTTGACACATCCATCTTATTTGAAAAAAAAATATGATTAGTACTTTTATTAGTGTTATATGATAAAACATGAATAATACTTTATGTGTGACTATTTTATTTTAATTTTTCATAAATTTTTTAAATAAGACGGACGGTTAAACGTTGAACCCGGAAACCCACAATTTCACTTATTTTGAGACGGATGTAGTGTAATATATGGGGATCTAATGGCAACAATGCTACACGTTAGGCGCCGGTTGCTTTCAAAAATATCGAACGGTCACATACTCGGTACACAATATATGCTTCTTTCCCTCTTTGTGCATGCACGTAGGAGTAAGTATAACACGAGCTTTAAAATTTTTTTTTTCATAAAACTATTTATCTGATCTATGATTTGATTATATTTTTATTCTTTATAATAACATCTCACATGATTATATTCTGATAAACCCTTAATTTGATGTTTGGTGCATTAGAGTAAATGTTTCAATTGGTAATTGAATTTGTTGCACATATTTAAGTTTTTAGGTTGCATTAGAGTAAATCTTTTGCCGCCGCAGTACCCTTATGCTAAACCAATGCGAACAACTAAACACCTACACATGTATCCTCTTGTCTAGACTAAACAGTCTTTGTGCATCCAACCAAACAAAATCTTCATATAGTATCTTTTGTGAAATTAATCAAACAAAATCTTATAGTAGCTAGGCTAAACCAATACGAACAACCAAATGCATGCACGTGTATCCAGCGGCGGAGATAGCTCCCGGGCAGGTCGGGCGGTCTCCTGGGCTCCACCGCTGCCGTTTCAATTGCCGTAGCAGTCGGTCACTAACAAACGTTACTAATCGCCTAGGCTTTACGGCGTTGTTGGCTCCGTCACTGCGTGTATCTTTTGTCCGGTCAAAACCCAACCTAGATAAGAGAAATGGGCTAGACTAGAAAGATATAAGCAACCAAACACATTCTAAATCGGTGCGAAGTACTGGTAATACTGTAGTAGGGACCATAGTGCAAATATGATCCCATTTAGATGGGCCGCATACTGCACTGACACTGGATAACAAGTGTGGGCTTTTACATGGTCCACAATTCGCCAGGACGTACGGGATTTACTGCAGCTCTCTGCACCCTCACCCCGTCTGTCCACGGACGACTAATCTGAGCGAGATCAAATCCTCTGCAGCTCAGTTAATTTATCTAACCACCACCCAAAACCGATCCACACAAAAGCAAAAAAACCCATGCTACTTGTCACGTTGCCGTCTCATCTCACCACCAGCATCAACACAAAAAATTACTCCTACTACTTCACCTGACCACCAACAGGGTCACTGTCGCGTTTGCTCGATACTAGCAATCCTCCCCCGTTGTCGCCGCCCCACCACCACTCACCTGAATCTATGGTCATGTGTGGCCTAACCCAAACCCGTCTCTTCCTGCAAGCAGCTACCGACAACGATGGCTTCAACGGCGACGCACTGAATCGAGACGGCCGTGCGTGTGCGCGCATAGTTTTTTTTTTTTTTTTTTTTTTTTGTCGTTCCATCGGTTGGCGTCCGCAGAACACGTTTCCCAAATCTCGTACTACTACGTACTCCTCCATCGACGCTCGCCAATGCGAAAAAAGATTGCAATTTGAGTAGCAGCACGGCTGTGGACAGCCGCGGATGTGAGGCGGGTAGGCACGGAGGAAAATGGCAGTCGACCTCGTCGCCTACAAATACCCGCTCGCTCTCTTCCTCCTCCCCTTCCTTCCACTCGTCTCGCCATTAACAAGAATTCTTTTTTTCCTTCCCCCAAATCCTTCTCGAGCAACAGCTAGGGGGGAGTGGTTCGCTTCGTAAGAAGCCGGCTACCTCTGCTCGATCCCGCCTTTGCCTGCGGATTCCCACCCTGATTTTCGCCGTTTGTTTGTTTAGTTTCTTGGGGCAAATTCGAGACGAGGGGAGGAGAGTTTTTTTGGGGGGGAGTTGTTGCGGCCTTGCGGGCGGGGTATGCGGCTGCACGGGGAGGTTTCCTTCGATGAGGACGAGGAGGAAGTGGTGATGGTTCCGGCGGCGGCGCTGTCGTCGTCGCCGCTCAACGGCGGGGCCGTTCCGGTGACGAGGCTCGTGGTGGGGTACGCCCTCACCAAGAAGAAGGTGAAGAGCTTCCTTCAGCCCAAGCTGCTGTTGCTGGCGAGGTAAAAACCTGGATCAACGCTCAAAGAGATGAACCTGCTGATTCGTGGCCGTGGTGGAGGATTTTGGGAGACAATAGAGTATTTTTGTTGGATTTCTTGTTGATCGAGTGGCAACGAAATTTTTTTCACTAAAACCAGAATTTTTTGCTGTTGGAGGGAAATGGTAAATGATTTGAGGGGGGAATGCATGGTTTATGAGATACAGTTTTGCATTTTGAGTCTTTGATTAAATGCCGTAATTGGTTCTATTTCTGAAGCCCAGAGGATTTTTGCGAGAACAGGTAAAAAACTTGGTAGTTCCATAACAAAATGGGGGGTGGGAATGGAATGCAATTCTATTCCTTGTAGCACTAATCAAGTAGTGATCGAATCGGACCTCTACTGGAGTATAAAGTTAGCAGGGGCGGCTAGTGATAGTGGATTCTGGGCGAAGCTTGCTGCATTTGCGATATATTGTAAACTGAAGAATATGGCTAGTGTTTATTAGGAATTCTGGTAGCATCTGTAGATGCCCCCTTACGTGCGTCTCATGTTGACAGTTCCACTGCATGCGGGGGTCTCTATAGTCTATAATTGTATATTATCATGCCAACTTGTCAAAAATGGGTCTTAGCATGCAAATCTTTGCTACTTGGTGTCTGGGATTCTAGTTTGGAATATTCCCATAATCCCATGGATAAGCACATCACATGGATTACGACAGCTTTAGTGATGGCAATGCCTTTTCTGGGATCGTTTACAATTTAGTGACTGACTTGCTAGGTTTGATGGCAACATGGACCGCTGACAAACGATCTTTGTGATTGTCTTGTTAGCTCCCTGAATCAAGATCCAAGCTGACTAGCTGAGTCAATCATTTGCTAGTTGCTTGGTAGGCTGCAGACATAAGCAACACAAGCTGAAATATAGAAGGGAAATGAAATTAATATATGAAATACTTATGCAAAATCAAAATGTTTTTGCTTAAAACTATTTGTGTATTGCATGCCTAGTTTGTGCTTTTGTTTCGATAGATTTATTGTTTAGTTATTCCAAGAAAATAAAGGAAACAATATATATTTATGCAAAATCCAACTATATTCATTCAAACAACCTGCATATTCTCTAAACGCTTTTTTATATCCCTGTAGTAGTCTTATTTTCAAAGTATAATTGAGAAATACTCTGTTGCAAGGCAGTTTAACTTTTTTTTATCATTCTTATTTATACTATCGATAGAGTATAAATGTAGCCCAAACGACATGTTATACATGGAGAGATGATGATGTACTAAAAAAATTCTTGATTCTGTGAGGGCTTGGACTTGGTCAAGATGGCTATTGTACTTCCATATGGATGTTAGGATCCATTTCTGTTTCTTGCCATTCTTCTTGTATAACACTATTTCATGATGTTTCATTATGTACTGTGTCAGGAAGAAGGGAATTAATCTTGTAGCAATTGATGACACTCGCCCGCTTGCAGAACAAGGCCCATTTGATGTTATCTTGCACAAGGTTAGTCGTGACCTTTTTAAAGCTGGACTAAAATAGTGCTGCCCATTGGCCCTGTATGATGCATTTTGTTAAAGAATAACATCATCTATTTATGAGCTTTAGTTATAATTAATGTTTTCTGATAATTATGTCATTGCAATTTGGTAAAGTATATGCATATTTTATTGAAGAAATTTCTTTGTGCAGATTACTAGCAAGGAATGGCAACAGGTTCTGGAGGTAAGATCTGAGTACGTATGCAGAAATCTGATGATGCACAGTAAATGACCATACCATCGTTGCCTTTTTTCTACTTGTTCACTGCCTCATCATGGGGAAATATGTTATCAACTGAGGAAATGAGCAGTAGATGTTTGTCACTGTATGTAATGATTATATATCCAAACTATTTGATTGCAGTGCCCTATTGTAAAGCTCAACATAAATCCATAATTCTTGGACTTTGCTGTTGGCTTCTAATCTGTGTTGCCCATTTATTGAAACTCTCTGTTAACCTAACTCCTTTCACTTTCCTGAAGGATTATCATGAGGAACATCCAGAGGTTACTGTCCTTGACCCACCAAATGCCATCAATCATCTGAATAATCGGCAATCTATGCTTGCAGAAGTATCTGATTTGAACTTATCCAGTTTCTATGGTAATCATGAAGCTTAACATGTATATTTATATGCTATAAAATGGATTCGTTATTTTACTTTCCATTTCTAATGTTTATAATGTTAGTTAGTGTCTGTTTAATTATCGAATATATTCACATGTCAGGGAAGCACTGGTCATGTGGTGTAGTCGTAGGTACTCCACCTGCCAGGGTTCAAATCCTGATGCTCACGAATATTATGCACACCCAAGTGGGCTTTCACTAGAAACTTAGTGAGATCAGCGATTGTCGTTGGTTTCTGTCTCTTAGAGTGTGTGTTAGGGGCGCATCAGTTGAGTTAGTGTGGTGCGCGCGCGTGTACGTCTGCCGTGTAGTCGCAAAAAAGAAAAATATATTCACATTTAAACTTCTGTCCTAGAATGGAAGAAACTTTTGCTTTCAAAAGCGATGTGCAGAATATTTATCCTTCTAAGATAAACAATATATATTTTCTATTCCTTGTGAACCTCAGGATTCAGGAATTTCCAATTAATGCTGCTATGTAATTCTTTCTTCAAACAAAAGAAATTTGTGTTAACTCTTAGAAATGCTGAAATTCCCAATAGAAACCCATAGATTTTTTTGCTTTGCAGAGATTTCAAGGACAAATGTTGCTTGATTGGGAAACATTATTTCTTTGCAGCTGGTTGTGAATACAATGTACCGAGATAGTAAAAGGCAGAATTCCAAAAGTGTATCATCAACTAAATCTATTGAGGGCATATCTATTCATACCAATATATGATTGTTTATGCATTGAACCATTGCAGGAGAAGTTTGCACTCCACGCCAACTGGTCATTATGAGAGATCCATCCTCTATACCAACCGCAGTTGCCATGGCTGGACTAACCTTGCCCTTGGGTAATTGGTCATAATCTACATCTTAAAACTATCCATTTCCTCTAGATAAGAAAACATTGCCAAATCATGCGAATGTTTAAATACAGCGGAAAAATATTCAAAATTTTTATTCCGGCAATATTTTTTCACCTGGCCATGCTCAGTTCGTTTTTGAACATGTGGTCTGTTTTTCAGATAATATTTAAGCATGGTTCGTTGATAGTTAATTTTGGGAGATGTTCTCTTTTCATTCTTGGAACTATTGAGCTTAGAAATTGTTTGATGCGAAGTGCTTCTGTCTATACAGTTGCGAAGCCATTGGTTGTTGATGGAACATCTAAATCCCACGAACTATCTCTTGCATATGATGAGGCATCCTTATCAATGCTTGATCCTCCTCTGGTCCTCCAGGAATTTGTGAACCATGGTAAGTTCTGTTCCCCCCCTGTAACTGTAGTACTTTTGCATATCCTGAGACTTTTTCCTCCAACGGTAGAAGTTCGGACCTAAACTATTCCCTCTACAGGTGGGATCCTCTTTAAGGTGTACATCATTGGTGAAACTATACAAGTTGTACGGAGGTTTTCTCTTCCTGATGTTAACACTTATGACTTATTAAACAATGTTGGCGTCTATCGATTTCCAAGAGTTTCATGTGCTGCAGCTAGTGCAGACCATGCAGACCTTGATCCTCATATCTCAGGTGAGACATCTGCAGTATTGTAGTTAATCTTCATTTTGGTTATTATTGATCCATGCTTCATTAATGTAAGAGGGGGCACTAAATTCAAACACAAACTTTCTTTAGAACCTTAACGCAGTGTACATGGTAAAGAGTTTTTATGTTTCCTTACCATATATCAAGTCGAGGACAGCGTTTGTTCTATGACATTGATACTTCTTGATTTATTTTGCTTTTGATGAGTAGTCGACGGCACCAGATAAACTTTTGCTATATATTGATCAGAACTTTCTGTTACATGATAGAACTTCCTCCAAGACCACTCCTAGAGAAACTGGGAAAAGAGCTTCGTGGAAGACTGGTATGGCCATGTATTTATATTAACCAAGCTCTGTTTCATATGGTCGTCATCTGACAGGCTTAAAAATTTCAGGGTTTAAGATTGTTCAACATAGATATGATCAGAGAACTTGGAACCAAAGATCGGTACTATATAATTGACATCAACTACTTCCCAGGTGTGCAGTTATTTTCCCACTGCCTTCATAAATGGCATACTATCATTTGCGTTTCTTTTCTTCTCTTCGTATGTTCGTGCAGAATTTGTTAGGCCTGATTTTATTCCAGCCTAAGGGGAAAGGAGGATACATCGCTACACATACCTGGACTTCTAGGCCAAATTAATACTGATCCAGTTTATCCAGTAGTACTTTGTCGTCTCGAATTTCTGTGTTCTTGTTATTTAACACAGCATGATCATTGTTCTGCAGCAGCATTTTCTTGAGTGTACGCTCACTCCCTCTTGCTTGCGCAGGGTTCGGGAAAATGCCAGGTTATGAGCACATATTCACCGATTTCTTGCTGAATCTTGCGCAAAGCAAGTACAAGAAGTGCTTAAGCGGCGGCTGAAGTGCAAAGAGTCCTGCTGAACATTAACAAAATGGAATGTAATGGTCTAGCAGTCAGTGTACATATCTCGGAGAAATAAGTTTAATCCCAAGGCTTTGAGGAAGAGAGATTTAGGGTGTCTTCCCAGAAAATGGTGCACTTACCGGATTAGAGAAGAGATGAAAAAATGGATCGATTTTCTAATGCTGAGTGCTTGTATAAATCACTAACACTGAATGTTCCCAGCGTGCCTTCGTCAAGGCTTCTGTCTCAATAATTTCATTATCTTTTTCATGAGCAATCCTTTTAGAATGCTTGGTTCTCTCTGGAAACTGCAATGTGGTGCTGTCAACTGTGGCTTCTGTCTCCATAATTACAGTGCTTGTTTCTCCCTGGAAACTGCAATGTAGTGCTGATTCTCCGCTGAGTGCTGATTGCCTGATCATTAAATAGTCTGCGATGTATGGAGGATGTCATTATCAAACTGTTCTTGTGAAGATATTGAGATGATGGAACGAAGTAGACACTAGCATTCATACCGTCGTTTATTTGTTTAGCCGTTTCTAGTTATTTATATATTTATTTTCGCTAACGCTGTATTTTGTTTGGCATGTTTGCTAATAAACGCAGGCAGTGACAATACTTGTTCCTCTTCCTGCAACCCTGTTTCCGGAGCCCATCGGAAACTTTCTTCTTGTATCTGATGTTAGCCCAGAAGACTAGAGACAATAGGAGCCCAAGAGAGCGTGAAGCCTCAACTAGCGTAAAACGGCGAGGATTCTGCGGAGGAATAAATCCACTTTGACTCTCTTAATTTAAGGTAAGATCTGATATGTATCCCTACCAGATATCTTAACCCCTTAATAACTATTAAAACTGTGAAATTTAACTTTGTCGACGGTTTTCGCTAACATGTCACATTGGCATAGTTCAATAGATTAAGTTAGCATGTGAGACCCACCTATCAGTGATTCTTCTCTTTCTCTCTTCCTTTCCTTGCCTCTCCTCTCAAATGTAGAATTTTCTCTCGGCAGTAGGGTAGCAGCGAGACAATGGCGGGCAATCCTTCAGGCGCTCGGCTGTGAGCCTGTGACGAGCCCCCCACCACCTCGGCAGCTTGGACAGCGGAGCCATGCCACCGTAGCTATAGAGCTTGGTCCTATTGGTCCAGTGCAGAGGAGGAAGGGGTGATGGCGGGCGGTCCTTCAAGCGCTCGGCCACGGTGAGCCTCGGCATGGATGGCAGAGCAACAAGAAAGTTTGGCCTCGTTGGCTCGGTGTATAGGAGGGAGGGGAGACGGATGGCAATCCTCCAGGTGCTCATCAGGACAAGACCCCTGCCACCTCGGCGGCTTGGATGGTGGAGTCGCTCCGCCGTAGCGATGGAGCTCGGTCCCGTTGGCCCGACGCTGAGAAGGGAGGGACGATGGCGGTGATGGGGTGTTGGAGAGGCCTGGCACCGTTGCACTAGTTAAGGGGGTGGGGGTTTACAATAGGGGGCTAGAGATGGCAGGTGAAGAGAAGTGGCGGTGGCAGCGAGGAGACGAAGAAGTGGCGCATGCTGACTCCACAAACTCCTCAAGCTCCGCGACAGCGACATGATGAGTTGAATCGAGGACGACAACCATGACCACCCGTCTTCTAACATCGTTGAAGGACACCAATCCACAACGTGGACAAGGACGGCCACTGCTCCGCGCCGCTGTTTACGTACCAATCACCCCGTGCCGCTCAGAGCAGGTACAATAGCAGGCTATTAATCAGCTATAAACATATTTTAATGGGATAAACGATAATAGATCTGTAGCCAGCTGCAGTACAGACTCCAAAACACACTATGTGTATGATAGATGGGACTATATATGAATGATATAGTAAGCAACTATTATATAAATTGGCTATTAGATTAACTATAGATGAATTGGAGGCCGTACTATTAGACTTGCTCTCACGCACCCGCGCCCCATGGCCCAAAGCCCCAAACACCGAAACACGGGCTCGTCGCGGTGTTGAACGCGTCCCCGCGCCGTGAGTTTGTGACCGCGTGCCGCCTTCTCTCCCGCCTGGGCCGGCACGCCCGATACGGTAGCACGCGGGCCCGGAAGCGTTTCTCCATCGGCTTCTCACTTCTGGCCCAGGCCGTGTTGCCGTGTTGGTTCATAGGTTCTACTCCTACTTCTGTCTAACTAATCCCCTTCATCAGCGACAGGCTCCGTCTCCACGCCTCCACCCACCACACACATCAAGGCTGCTGCTGCTGCCTGCCGCTGCTGATGCATCCAACCACGCGCGATTTGACTCCCCAACCGAGCAGTGAAACAACCGGGGAGGGGAGGACATGTTCGGTCGATCGCCGTCACAGCCCATTAGCGACCAGTGTTTAGGTACGCATAGCCCAGTAGACAAGCACATATGCATGATGCATGCAACTTAACCCTTCTCTTCCTCTCCTCCTTACGTCTGATCTATCTATCTATCATTAGTTGGTGCCTGCTCACGCATCTCACATCCTCCATCGATCGATTGTTTTCATCTTTTTTTTTTTTTTTGCCCCCATGTCCCTGTCTCCTAATCCTGTTCACCCAGCTCGGCCGACACGGCTTAAACAAAAACGCATGACCTACCCTGACCTGACATGCCAACATTATCCAGGAACCCCCAACACAAAGCCGGTCACTACCTGTGCAAAAAAGCTAACGCATCGTCCTGCCGTGCCGTGCATGCGTGCGTCACCCGGCACGGCAAGATTAATTTACATAAACCCCAACTTAACAGAGAGCTCTCTGCCTGCCGCTAGCTACGAACTTGCGCCATTGTGCCTTATCCCCGTCTCCCTCCAAAAGGCCGGAATTTTCAATCGTGCCGCCGCTCAAGTCGCCGGCCGGCGACGCGTGGATCACCCGCCGGCATATATTCGACGTATCCACGGCCACCTTAGTTTAACGATCTGATCTTTTCCGGTTATTGTCATTTAGCTCGCTGCTAAAGTTAAGATAAGAAAAAGTAAGCAATTTTTTTCTTTCTTACAAAACCATACTTTTTGATGGCATTAGTATAGTAAAATCCACATCCTATAAACCTATGAAAGTTCATCCCTATAAAGTGTAATTAATACCACTTCTCTTTTTCTTTCATAAGCCACATCATCTCAATTATTTCTAACCCTTGCATGTTGTATATATGGTTCAAATTATCTTACTCCTTTTCTTCTCTTAATTATAAAGTCATATCACCTTAGTTTTGTATTTGAATGATCAAATTATATTATTTTTTCTTTTCCTTCCCTCATTAAGTCACATCACCTTAGTTTTTTTTAAACTATCAACCATATTTGATTTAAATTGCTGTAAACCACATCATCAAATGGTTTATATATAGCTCTTTTTTTTTGCATAGTTGATCATAGATGAAAATTATATAAAGTGTAGCTATTTTATATGTTAGTTTTACATGTTATTTCTACTAATATTATACAAAACTCCCACAACAATGCGTGGAGTTTCATATAGTTTATAATTTGTTTCAAGAAACCCGGGTGTAGAGACAAAAATGCTTCATATATAAGACCCCAAATTTATACAAAGTATTTTATACCCCATTGTATTACACGGAGTGTTTTTTTAATAGAGTAAATTTTAAAAAATCACATTTTCTATGGTCAAAGTTAAAGAAACCACATGCATGCATTATGACTTGTGGCACCAACCATAGATTTTATGATCTAAGTGTTTCTAAAACCCCACACTTATTCAAATCGTAACTAGTTTTATCAAATATTTTTTTAAAGTAGTGAAGAGTTAAATCAATAACCTTACTCATTAGTCAAGGAATCAATAACTACAAATTTAATATAGACTATTTTAAAAATCGAAGTAAATGTGTGCTCAAACATGTAAAGGGTAGGGTTTGTGGAACTTTAGAACCATAAAAACCAAGATTATGTGCCATTAGTAATAATATCAGGTGTTTTATGCAACTTTAGCCATAAAACATGGTATTTACTAAAATGTACTCTTTTTAAGAAATACTTGTGGCTTGAAATAAACATTTTCACCGTCTAGTATCTTTCCTTCTCACTCTCCCATACAAGAAGGCAAAGACAACAATATAAACTGCAGTTGCAATGACACATTAATCGGTTACATGTTGCTAGCTAGCAACCATGTTTATGGAGAAAGTGGTCAGTTTATATTTGTACTTAAAAGAAAACGATCTGCTATTTTGTACAAGTATGTTTGTCTCTATAAGTAAATACTATAGCCAAATATATGATATAGACACAAATATGGTATACGCCGTAATAAAAAGGAAAAATCTGGGGTTTATAAAAACATGTCGTAAAACCTCAAATTCACTTTTTATAAAAAAAAAAGGGACATCGTTATCTCTACCTACGCCTTCCAGTGCATCATGACAGCGCCGGAGTCTTTCTGCTATCACCATGGATAGGCCGCGATTCATCCTCTGACCTTCTCCTCATCTCCTCCTTTTTGCCTTTCCTTTTGTCTGCTAGATCATGGCGCCGCTCGGCGATGGCGTTTGTGCGTGACGCACACACGCACGCGCTTAATTTGCCGGTGTGTGGTTTTTCCGACTCGTGCTTGAAGGTTAAGTAAGGTGTATTGTGCTGGTCTATTTGGACTAATCTGCAGGACCAAATCTGCAACTGCAAATGATAGGTTCTGACTACTACTAGCTGGTAGTGTGAGAGAATTCGTAAATTATTCAGGAATCAGGACATTCAGAGCTGGTTTTGTTTTTTGATCAGTCGGAAATGGACTACATATTAAACAAGAAGCAAATGATTAATACCGATGATTGGTGGTTTTTGATTAGTATTGCCGACTAATCATTATCGTCCCTGGATATTTTGATCTGTCCTTGTAAAAGTACACGATTTTCAGGCTGATAGGAGCACACTGGGAAATTCTGTAGCTTCTGTTGTGCTGACACGTACACAGGCAACATCCCAACTTGCAATTTCAATAGGCAGATATTGTTCGGTGGACTTCGATTTTTTCAAATGGGTTAAACATTGAGAACTCCCAGTTGCACCTTGGCTGGATATGGAAGCAGGTAAAATCATGATCTGATCTCAAGCTCTTTTGCTGCCATGTCTCTTCTGTTCTCCAATCAGTTTGTTCTTGCATAAGCACATATGTCAATTCGATGTGTAGTGACTTATTACCTAGTCCATTCTGTTCTTGTGATCACACTGTGATCGAACACTTGTTTTCAGGAAAAACTCAAAAAGATATGCTTTGACAAAATTATCTCCGGTCTAGATCACTTATTCTATCTTGCAACCCCCCACTTTGTTTTTCTTTGTTCACACATTACGCAATCAACCCGGGGCTTATGCTAATCACTGAACAATAACCTTTGCTACTTCACCTAATGATGTCCACCTCATAATAACGAGTCAAACGAATAGCCCTTTCTAAAGAGGCACTGGAGGCTTGCTAATGGCGATATGCACATCACATTTTGACTTGTAGAAACATGGCTCCATACCTAAAATATATTATGAGATCTTGTGCTTGGCTTATGCTCTGTTGCTTTGCGTCTATTGTTTATTGGCCAATCGCTTCTGACCTAACTATTAAGTCCAAACAAACAGAAGAGCGTTATCCGTAATGCCTTTCTGAAGGCCATATGGTGCATTTATATATTATCAGCACTTTGCATGACCAAATGATTAGCCTATTCTTTTGTTAATGCTCTAATGGAAGAGTGGTTTGTCTTAGCTTCAAACAGGCCAATTCAACCAGACAGAAAGCAAACAAAAAGATATGGACGTGATCTCAGGTTGTTATTATCAATCATTTGCTTGTTTACTTCCTACAAGACACCAAGAATCTCTGAGGAAGAAAAATAATGTGCAGGTTAATCGTACTTAGGACCTGTTCTGCTGAAAAAGATAAATTCAGAAACGAAGTATGAACTGCTGCAAAATGAACTGAATATATTGCTTTCTACAGAGTCCACAAACGTATTTTCAGGATTTTTCTCGGAGGATATTTCAGTACCTTTCTCATGATACGTCAGAAATCAGAATTTCTTTCTGCTCATCATGATGTCTGAAGTTATTCATCAGCATAGGATTCCACATGGCCCTTGGCTGCATTTTCGGCAGCATTGCAAGTAATCTAAGCCACTTTTGGCACATGGAAAATCTATCCCCTTGCCTTATCACATAGAATCCCCTCTTGAGCTGGGAAGAATTTGGCGAATTAGTTCCCGCACAAGAGTAGATTTCCAAAGGTCTCAAGAGATAGATGATTCACCTTTGTGTTAACAACACATTTCTCTTGCTGGAAATTACCATAGGCCAGATTTCTATTTGCTTGAGAAATCAAGTAGTCGGCAAACAAACTTGCAAGTTGCATCTTGTATAGAGCTAGATAAGAACCGCACTCAGAAACTTGGTTAGATCATGATCGAAAGTACGTAGAAAAATACGAATGAGTGCAAAAGTAGTGATGTATACGTTTTAGATGGTAATTTAAGAACAAAAGGATTAGTTAAACAAATGATGATAAAGGATGGTAGATCAGCCTGCTATATCATGAAAAAGGACAAGTTGAGCAACATTACCAAGCATAGAGATATTCAGATATATAATGAACTTGGTTAACAAAGGCAGATTAGTTGAGCAGCTCGATCAGCTGACCCAATCATGAGAACAGACAAAGGAAACGCAACAATACGTGGAAGTGTTAGAAATATTTGTCATGACTCATGAGTCCGCCTATGTGCAATTATAATCAAGAAAGGTTTCAGGCTCAGTTTGAAATAGATTATATATTTGACCGGATTGTTGCTGCGGTTATCTACTTGAATCATAGGAATAAATAGAATATTTTGATAAATAAACTTAAAAAATCAAGTGGCCTTACAGTAAAAGAAAGTTTCTTGAGAAAATATATTTTTCAAAGCATTGAGCAAATAATCCATTTTAACAACCCGGTAAATAATATGAAAAGAATAAGCCTTAGGCATCTTTGACGCAGCACCCGGCTTATCTATTTTTTTAGAGAAATTTTACAGTTCTTAATAGATACTAAAATTTTTAATGGAAATTTTCCGTACCTCCAAGTACTACCAAATTTTACGCTAGAAAATATGGATCCCAGTATTTGCTCAAGGACTATAAAATCACTCATTATATATCTTAAAATTAATTTAAAATTGAGAAGTCAGTTTTAGGATAATACAGAGGAATATACATCGAAATTTGAGCAAAAATTACTCGAACCTAGTTATGTGGCATCCTACAAGTTGGCAACTACTATTACAGTTGGATCTTGTGCATTGCACATAAATCTCTCTTGACAAAGAAAGAACTTATGAATATGATTGGTATGCAATTGCTTGAAGAATTCTGGTGAACACACTTATAAAGTATTCCTTTTCTACTTGATCTAGAAGAGAATATATTGGTGAGGTCATGGTTCATGCCGGCACCGGCAATAATTTGAGCTACTAGTCCAAGATCCCCACAAGATAGCCCTAGCAGTTGCACTCCAGGCTCCAGCACACTTATGTAAACCATAATGTCGGTCTTGTGGATTGCAGAGTTAAACAGTTCTATTTGTAAAACATATCAGGAAAAAAAAAGGAAATTCAAGGAGAAAAAAAAAGAACAAGCTTTAACTGTGTATGTTTCACCAGCTTTAGGGCTTCTCTAAAATGAAGAAATTATTTATTTAAAAATTGCAGGATTTTGTTTAGTTTCTAAGAAAAAAAACTCTGAAACTGCTCTATTCCAAAAGAGGCCTTAATGTTTCTATTAGCGCGACTAAAAGAACTGAAATTTCATTCCAAAATTTTACACCTTGGTGTCATATATTTGTTCCATCCATGTGGTTTTGGATGGATTTGCATGCATGCTGACGCTACAGAGAGGGATAAAAACGATCTAAAGCAATATCATATCTAGTCAGTTAGGAATTTTTCATATTCATAATTTAACTATTTATTAGCGACATCAGTACTATGATACTACAGATATTAGAAAAAAATATTAATTTTATATGGCTAGAATAAAAAAAGATACCACTATTGTAGAAATGATTCTCAGTAGGTTGGAAATTTCTGTGACGGTTTTCATTCCTCTACAGCACGATCTAAGAGATGAGAACTATTGGGAAAAAAAAAGTGATACGGTGGTTTGGGTCGCAGTCGTGATTCCTGAAGAGAGTACAAGGTGGACAAAGCATGGCCATGACAGATTGTTCTGGCATGGTGAATTGGTGTGGTGATAGGGTTGTGATTCAAAGGGCACGTGAAGATTGGAACCCTTGTCCCCTATAGCTTCCTAGTAGTAGCAGGCACACAGAGAGGATGGTGAGACTGGGGTCTGCCACTTGTAGGAACAGCAATTTTGGCCCAAACAAAAACTTGTACCCCAGCATTTGCAAACATTGGTGATAACTATTACAAGGTGGCGATGATTGGATGTTGACCCAGAAGGAATTGCACAAACATGAAGATGTGTTCATGACGCAAACTCTCCTTGTTTTCCCTCACTAAGGCTGCGTTAGTTTGTGTGATATAGGGTGAGAAAGCACCTCATTTTTCGTGCGCACGCTTCCCAAACTACTAAACAGTGTGTTTTTTGTAAAAATTTTCTATAGTAAAGTTGCTTTAAAAAGTCATATTAATTCATTTTTGAAATTTAAAATATTTAATACTCAATTAATCATGTGCTAATGGCTTATCTCGTTTTACGTATCTTCCCAATCTCCCCAGTCTCCTTCTCCTCAAACACACCCTAAGTAGCACTACGAACTGCCCCCTAAACTGTTGCTTGTAGTACCTTAATTAGCTGATGACTTCTCACTTTCTCTTCCTCATATTGATTTTCAATATAATCCATCGGAAAGAACAGGTTGATTGCTATTGTTTTCCCTTGTTATCATCGACCTTTGCATCTTGAACTTGCACAGCTGGTTATTAGTAGTTGGATGGGCATGCTCTAGAAAAGTTAAAAAAAATGTTAATGATCACTATCATGGGTCACCTAATGATATTGCAAGGATGAAACTCACCAAAGTAACTGAGTGTATCTTTATTGCTTCCTTTTTGATGAGTGAAGGATAAAAGGAGAGCAAAAGTAGAACTTTTTTTTTCATAAATCAATGGAAAAATTCATGAAGTGAGTCAGAAGCAATTCCATGTTCTCTCCCGCACCAACGAATGTCAACTATTGTGAGGTAAGTGATGAGGATGAGCACAAAGGCAAATTCTACAAGACCTCTTCCACTTATGACAGGTCTGACTTACTCTCTATGTTCTTTTTTTACTTGTTTAGAACATCGACACAATATTAAATGAAGATATTCTATCATTATTTCTTTAATCATATATCTGTGCGAATAATTAAAATTACAACCATATTATAATACCTTTAATGATAAATCTGTTAATATTATTTTAATTTTATATATCCCCTTATTCTTCGCACCCACATGTTAGTGGATTAAAATTCCGAGGTTTTACCGCACTCATTCTTTAAAAAAGATGTTTTCATTTGTCCCTTAATTTGAATATATAGTTACAAGGATATATTACAAATGACAAACCACAACCAATACATGTCTAATTTTGTAGATGAAAGGTGAGAATCATGGTTTAATTTTTGTCTGGTATCACGGTTCAGAACCTTAGTATAGTTGCACTAATTATGTATGCACTAAACTAAACTTTCTCATTAGGTCCCATGAGTCATCTCATGGCAATTGACTTGAAGGAAAAAGAGAACAAAAAAAAGGGGGGGATCCATTAATTCAGACCCTGTGAGCCAATGCACAGACAATCCGATGTGCGCACTCGACAATCGCACGGCGATTATCATCGTCACCATCGGTTCCCAAAGCGGATCAAATGCGCCCCCACCTCCAGGATTGCAAATCATTTGTGGGCGCCACCCTATCTGGTGTCCATCCAACGTGTCACCACACTAACCCGACAAGTCAGCGGTCGGCACCATCTCTTGCTCCATCCGGCAGTTTCTGTTATCTTCTTATAATTTTCCTCCTTTTTCTTGTGTGCCCTTCCTTTTTTTTTATTTGTTTTCTCTCTTTTCCATACATGAATGAATAGATGGATCTGGTGTCACTGTTTGCTGATAGCAACATCTAACTATGATGTGCTCAAGGAAAATATACTACTACAGTTGCTGGCTTGCTGCAGGTACTTGGTGTACGTATTTGTAATTTCCTGCAGTTGTCCCATGGGCTAGAAATGTGATGTATTTGGCTAGCCGTGCCAATGATTAGCAGGTTGACTGTTGTATATTTAATTAGTAAGGAACTTGTTTTGCTCTAATAATTAATTATAACAGAAGATCATGTACAGGGATTTTACATATTTGTTTTGAAAAATTCACAAGATCTTTTTAGAGCATATGGATACGGTTGTATGTGATCCGGTTGTTATTATAGAATAGGATTAATTTCTATTTCTATCTATTTGGGAGTGCTTAAAATCAGACCATATAATCTTTTTTTACGCTGGTCCCCCTAAACACAATACAAGTGATCCACAAGTTTTCATGTTATTAGAGTGGACGATCTAGCATCTCTCCTACGGTTCCGCCGTTGTTGCCCCTAGGAGTAGTGATCACCCAGGGCAGCCCTTATCTTATTTTTGTTTTGTTTTCATTGTTGTTTTCACATCGTCAGTCATCACCCATGAGAGATTGATCTCGCGGGCGTTTAATTTCTTTGTCATCGTCTTCACATCATCAAGCAGCACAAGAAGTTACCTTTCATCATCGCCTTAGGATTCAGCGTTGATCCAACACCGGTACGTATAGGACTTCCTCACCGACACGTTACAGCTCCGTCGTTGCCAATCGTGCTCAAGAAGGAGCCCTCAAAACCATCGCGCCATCAATCTCGCAAATTTTGGAGGTCGAACCCACCGATCCTAGCGCCTCCAGCACCATGCTGCCAGGAATGATCTACCTTGGCCGGTCTCATCCTCTGCTTCAACTCCAGCACTGCCCGAGCCCCTACCGTGTAATAAAAAAAATGTAACATTTCAATTGGGCTGAAGAAAGTGAGAAAACAGACAAAATGGAAGTGAATCTCAAGCCTTAGCTAATTACAACTTCTGCAAGTAATCGTGGACATTTAAATTAGTAAGATTTTTCCAAGAAAAAAAAATCTGGTTTTGTAAATCTTTTGTGGAATTCAACTTTCTAGAGGCCAAAAATATTAGAACTTTATTTACTTTTGTACTTTATTTCCTCAACTATCACATTTTGTACCATGACTTGTTTTCTTTTGTTACTTTCTTAATGTTTGTTAAAAAAAACATAATCTCTTATATTATGGGACAAGAGAAAGTAGGTTGATACTTTAGAAACCTTTTTAATTAATTTTTCACAAGATAGAATATAATACTTAATTACTTATCTAGCTTGGCGCCAACTATATCTCTACTATTATAAAAATTAAACATGTTTTTGCCAGTATTTTGGTACGTCATCCGTGTATGAGTCAGTTTTTAAGTTTGTTTGCTTTTGAAAATACGTATCCGTATTTGAGTCGGTTTTTAAGATCGTTCACTTTTGATAATGCAGAAGGAATCATATAAGAAATCTGTTTAAAAAAACTCGCATGCTAATTTGAAACGATCGGACTCCTAATTGCAGCTCATGATTTTCTAAATATATATATATTCAAGCGAACTCCCACTGTGAATTTCATATTAACTAAACCATATAACAATAATAAGATTAAAATAGATTTCACCCGTTGCAACACATGGGTATTTTTTCTAGTATTAAAAAATGTAATTTATTCCCTCAAAATTTTGTCTTTTATGCTTCTTCTAAATGAAGTTGAGTTTGGACTCAAGATTTAGTGGGAATGCATTCCATGCCTATACCAATCTTTAATATATGTTTTTCATAAATTCAGAGAACATTTAAGGGTGGTTTTCACTGGATTTTTTTTTCCGTTTCATATATGACTGTATTGTATGACTATAATATTTTTGGCATCATCCTCTAAATAATAATGTTTTTGGCACTCATCATCTAGATAAAAGAGTGTAGTCCCACTTCTACTGTAGTTTTTGGGTTTTCTACGGTAAATCACGTTGGATTATTTACAGGATCAGCTGCTGACAGTGTGGTGCTCAGGGCTTGTCTACATCAGACCACGGGCAATGCTGCTGACATAGGGAACCACTACGGCTGGATGCGATGCTGACGTGGAATCAAGGAGATGCTGCCACGTGTGAGTGTGAAACGTTAGACTCGCGCGCTTTTTTAACCGCTTTCGTTTGCAGGAGGGCCGGTTTGTTATTCGCTAATCATATCATTAGATATGCTGCTTTTGTCCGCACGATGGCTTCCAAAGTCAATACATATCTCTATGGTTTGGATTGGGCTAGCTAGATCTCCCCGTGATAATGATTACGAAAAAAAAACAAGGCGAGTGATCAGAGTTGATGATTAATTAAGGATAATCACGAGCGAAACTACCTGTTCATGATCTTTGTTAATTCTGCATATTGCCATGGCCTCCGTGCACGGGTTCTTATTTAATATTTTTTTAATAATGGAATTGAAACTAGTCACCACACATCAAAGATTTGATGTGTGTGTATCTGACCTGCACTTTTATTTGTTAATTATATTACAGCTAGTTTTTTTTTCAGGGGCGCAAAATTGCTAGTTAATCAAAACAACTTAACCCCAGGAGATGAGGATACGTGCACGGATGACGATGATATCCAGCCGAATTATACAATTCTTTTTTCGAAAAGGACGAATTATACAATTCGACGACCAATAATTCATCTATGTACGGCGTGTCTTGATAGGGCTAATGATTTGGCGATTGTAGTAATTATACATAACACTTCAAACTTAAAATATAATTTTCTGTCTTTTTCTTCCATTGAAAATTAGACTGCAGGTATGTGCCACGCTTTGTAAATTGAGAAATTCAGTGGTGAGGTGCAAGACGAATGGGCATTTGTCTAGAGCAATTAATCATCTCTTCGGTTGTAATTGTCGTTGTTGCACGCCTACTTCAATAACGACACTGAAGAATCTCCAAAAGATTTGATAAGATTTTCTTTACTTGTGGGAAGAATATAGAAAGGTAAAAGGTAAGAGAAAATTTTACCAAATGGAATGGTAACGAATTCTTAAAATTACCAAGACGCGCGTACACATGTGGCACATCCAGACCAAACCTAACTTGGTTAACTTTAACTTTTAACTTTTTAGTGGAATGCTTTTTTTTTTGTAACTATATATTCAGATTTACAAAATGAAATCCCTGCAATTTCATACCGCTAATCTGGTCCATACTTACCGTTAGATACTTAGTTAAGTAAGTTTGATTAGGAAAAAGCTTTAGAGTTCTTTTTCGGTTTGGTTAGTATTGTACATCATTTATTTACGAGTTCCACTAGCAATAGAAAAGAATATTTCACTGCCAAGAAATAATTGAGGTGATAGTATAATAAATAGATATAATCCACTAGAGAAGAAAACGATAAAAAAAAAATAACGTTTGGACTGATTGTAGATTTGTAGTACAAGTAGGGAGTAGGGACTAGTGCAAAAATTGATCAAAAGTATAACCTTAATAGTAAAAAGCAGGGGTAATTAAAATTGATATAATTACAAGTAAAGCAGTATTCGTAATTAAAATAACAATTTAAGAATGATGAAGATATATACTTCGTAGTAATGAGTACTCCCTCCATTTTATATTATAAGTCATTTTGATATTTTTTATAGTAAAATATTTTTAGGTTTAATCAAGTTTATAAAAAAGTTTTAGCAACATTGACAACACTAATTAGTTTAATAGAATGTGTGGCGAATATATTTTGATAATATGTTTATTTTATATTAGAGATATATATTACTATATTTTTCTATAAATTTGATTAGACTTAGAAAATTAAATAGAAAAAGAAAAATTAAAACGGACCTATAATATGAAACTAGGGAAGTATATAGTAATATGCGAGTTAATATGTACTGTTGCTCCCAACTAAACTGCCGTACAGACACGACAACGTTTGAAAGGTGCAAGGTGGTATAGTTTAATAGCTGTGTCAACTGATCTCTATGGAAAAGCGCAAGCAGTATATATGCATGTTAATGTTCAAAAAAAAGTATATATGCATGTTTTTAGTGTGATCAAACGTACGACTTCCTTAGTGAGAAAGTACAAGAGAAGCTGCACATAGCCTTTTCATGAGTCTTAATGTTTGTACACATCTTTGTAATGGTCATCGAAGAAGTTCTATATATTTTTAATTTTCCAACATGATTAAGCCTCGCTGTTGCCAATAATTAAATCGTCGGTACGCTCATCGTCCTTTCCTTTTTTTTTCACTAGCACGCAAAAAAAAATACACATGCATAAATATATTAAAAGAAAAAGAGTTTTAATACACAACGCAATCGGTAAGGCTTATGTCGCGGGAAGGAAAAAAAACAAAAACTTCAAGCTTGGTGAAGGAACTACCGCGGGAAAATTCTACTGCGATCGTCAGTACGCTCATCGTCCTTTCTCGCATGTAGTTTGGGATTTGACAAATAACTACAATACGTACGACCGGTATACGTGTAAAAAAATTACGGAAAAAAGCACATGCACACACCAATATATACATGTTAAACATAATTGTGTGAATACGCGCGCCTTGTCAAATTACGAGAAGACCAACGATAAATCTCAACCTCACTAATTAAGATCCTGTGTTAAAAGCCCACTGGTTATATTCATGATCATGTGTATCAGAATTTAAACAAAGCGATGAAGTCACATACATGCCCATGACTCTACCATCATATTTTGGCGCTTTCACACATCAGCTTTATTGTTTGCTTTTCTGTTTATCAAACGCAACCAAAATTTAAATTTTAAGAATTAATTTTGGAGATGATTTTGATGTTTTTCGTTCATTGTAATTTATTTTATAGCTTTAGCTTATAAATCACTAGAATACACATACATATAAATTATTCTTTTATCATTAATCAATAATCGTTATGACTTATACTCAGCTATTTAGGTGAGATGATGGGACTAATAGTATAGTTTGGTTAGACCGGGTTGGTTGGATGCTGGCCATGAGGCATCTGATGGTGATCATATAATTACGCCCATTCTGGCCATTGAAAGAAGCCCCCCATTTCATGTTACAAAGTACTACCTCCGTCCCATATTACTTATCTTTTTAAGTTTTTGTTTGTCAATGTTTAATCATTCGTCTTATTCAAAAAGTTTTGGAATTATTATTTATTTTGTTTGTTATTTGCTTTATTGTCAAAATTACTTTACATATAACTTATCTTTTTTTTATATTTGCACTAGTTTTTCAAATAAAATGAATGATCAAACGTTGTAAATAAAAAGTTAAAAACGTCAACTATCATGAGACGGAGGGAGTACAGTACTGTGACAATACATATATCATCATGCACCATCTCCATGGCTCAGCGGCTCTCTCGAGATAGATTGGCCACATCAACACACAAACACACTATTGCGAAAAGTTAGGGGAGCAAGGCCAAAAGGGCTAAGCTAGTGCCCAAAGCAGCCTCCTCAAATCCCCTACTGGTTGCAATCTCATCCGTGCAATATGTGTTAGGCCCCACATCATCTTGTTTTTCCCTCGTGAGCGAGACACCGGGGGCCATGGTGCATTTAGCCACAGCCCCATTTGCCTCCATTAGAGTATAGCCAACTACTGCTCCAAACTACCTATAGCCAATATAATAGCCAATTCATATAATAGTTGCTTGCTATACTATTAATATCTGATCCCACCTGTCATACACACATTACGTCTTGGAGTCCGTGCTGCAGCTAGCTACAAATCTGTAGCACACTGCTCTTCTCTTTCTTCTATTATATCTTTAAAATATATTTATAGTTAGCTTATAGCCTTGCTATTGTACCTGCTCTTAGTTGGAGCGTCCTTCTCTCTTGCCAATGCAATTTAGGGCATCTCCAATGTTTATGATTATAAGTAGCATTAAGGTGGGTCCCACTATTCTTATGGTTATTACCACAATGTTTGAAGCAAGAGTAAACTTTAAGATGGGTCCCACAATGTACTATTCTAGTACTTTTTTTATCAGCCATGTAAATTTTTCATCCTCACATTCATTTTACCCTATTATTTTATTGCTTGTGGTCAAGCCATGAGCTTAAAGCTTTCTTTTGCATTTAATGCCTTATGGCTTTGGTTCACAATGTATATGGTCACTATAAAACCTTATGGCCTCTTCTTATGGCCACATTGTGGCTGCCCTAATGCCATCCATCTCTCTCTTGGTGTCAAATTAAAGCGAATCAGGGCTCAGTGCATGCATGCTAGCGACAAATATTGGGAGATCTTCCAATGTATATGGCAAAAGTGGTCTATATAGATGGGACCCATATAAATAAACTTTAACTATAGCAATCCTCACAATGTATATGGATACAATGTAACATTAGGAGAAGAGAGAGAAGTAGAGATAGATAATATTATTTATGTCATATGGGTAGTCCATATGCATATGGATACCTTTTGCTATTTCCTTTATATGGACTAGTTGCACAATGTTACTAGATGGCTGAATGGAATAGTTTATTTCCTATGGACTACTTTTGTAGTACATTGTGGATGCCCCGAACGCACTCATGCATGCATGCATGCCAACAACGACGACACCACTACTGCATGCAGCTACTAGTAAAAATGGGCGAAGGGCACGGAGAATCTGATTGATCGATACGGTGTACGCGTCGCTCGATCATCTAACCATTCGTAGTGCAGTTATGCACGCTAGATATATATACTCTCTTGCTTAAATCCTCCCTTCATTCATTTATCTTTTTTTTTCTAAAAAAAAACTCCTTACATTCCCTAAGGGATTATTTGGTTGCCTAACATCTTGGATGTCGAGCCATCCATATAAGGGGTTTGTTTTGGGGAGCTTCCAGTAGCTACAACTTCTCACAAAATCTCCATCTCTCCTAAACAATCCAAATTGTCATCCAGATTCTAAGAATCTGTAGTCGTAGAATCCAAAAAATGAACTATAACCCAGAAGCTAGAAAATCCAACTTCTCCAAATTCTCAGAAGCTGGCTACCAAACAGTAGATTCTCATAATCTTAAGCTCCCGTAATCAGGGGCAAGGGTTAGCCTGGCTAAGAGGTTGACTCAGCTTGGATATATATGAGGTTGATATCTGGAATGCACCATGGGATTGTTGTATGTGGGAATCTTCTTTGTTTAGTTGTATAAAACTGGTTGTTGTTACCTCTTGCATCTCAAAATTTGTCAATTCTAAATTTCTCAAAGATTAGTTGATTTAAACTAAATTCAATTGTTAAATAATTCATACAAAAGTACAGTTGGCAAATAATTCATCACACGCTGTCACATGGTAAAATTAAGTTTTATATAATGGCAATTAGGGGTTGTAAAAAAAGAAGAAAAGAAAGAAAATAATGTTCCTCTCACACTCCTCTCCGCCGCTCATCGTTGCGCTATTTCTCACCCACCCATTCTGGTCCTTTAGCCCCACCGCTTGCCACTTCTTTGACCTCTCTGGCTACTGTTCGTTGCTCACACTTCTCGTCCCCGTCGCTCGAACCAACCTTGACGGGCAAAGCCACTAGATCCAACAACCACGAGTTGAAGCCTGCCAGATATAACAGCTTCATGGCTCGTGGACAGTGGAGCCGGCGGTCCTGTGGTTAATTATGAGGGGTTTGGCTATTGGAGGCAGCTAGTGTCACCTAGAGCTCGTCACCTCGATCTGTAGTGTCCAAATATGCTTCCTTCATCGAGTTTATTGTCGAATTTGGCACCTGCACCCTTGTGCCCGCCCGGTCCAACTGAGAACATGAGAAAAAAAGCTCAACGACAATGAGAATAGGAAAGGAGAGGAGAGGAGGTAGAGATCCGATGAAAGAAGTAGTGGTGGCATCCCTCGAGCTTGGTCAAGACCCTTACCGTTCCATGAGGTGAATGGGAAAGAGGAAGGTGAGTAGACTTGCACCCCCTGCCTACAACTGCCCATGAACTAGCTAGCTAATACCCAAGCTCGGCCGGACTGAGAAGCAAAGCTCGAATTTTGTGGTCCTCTTTAGCCTAGGTTGATAGTCCGTTCACCCGTGGGTGTAGGCTCTCGTGCAGTACGTACACCTACTCAACCAAACATGCTTCTTCTTACTCCCACAAATTGAGCTAACCTAGATACGGGCAACCAAACACGGTATGATATAATTACCAGTTCTTACTTTACCAATAAATCAGGTTTTGACCAACGATAATTTATCAAACAGAAGTGTCTAGTTAATTACATAGAATTAATGTGGTATGATCGTTGATTTTTTTTTATATCCGTTTAACCATTTATTGTGACTTGGTTTATTGCTAAAGTTGGCCTATTTTCTTGATATATATAATATTTTTTGATATATATAATTATCATTTATTTTATTGTGACTTGATTTATTGCTAAAGGTTGGCCTATTTTCTATGATAAAAGGTTAGAAAAAAGAATAGTCAAACGTATCTAAAAAATAATGACATATTTTAAAAGAAAATTAATATATAGACGCGTGTCTCTTTTTTATAATTAGAAAAAAAATGTTAAACCAGCAACCGTAAATAGTACTCCTCCTGCTCCTCTCCAGCATATAATTGAAGCAGCAGAAGTCGCGCCATAATTAATTCTGCTAGCTAGGTCAGCTAGCTAATTAACAAGGACGATCGCGGCGACCGGGAATGAGATGGACGGAGACACGGATGTGAACTCCAAGCCCGCCATTAAAAAAGTTGTCACTGGGCTAGCTAACAGCCCCTGACCCACACCAAACGCAAACCTTTCCAGGGGCGTGTTCATGTCCCATGTGGAAAAGCCGCGAGGTGTTGTGGAAAGATGGCAACAAGAGGCCAAATTACCTAGTGCCTACTGCTTATTAGTAGAACTTGGGCGAAGGGGAGGCAATGGGCGGCGGCAGGCAATGGCAAGCTCGGAGAAAAGGAGAGCCAAACCCAGCTAGTACTACTGGTAGCTGCACTGCTGGATGATGAGAGGAATTGAAGGAAAGTCAGGGCCCCTTTGAATCGCAGGAATGAGAAAATATAGAAATAGGAAAAACGTAGAATTTTGGTAGGAATGTAAGTGTAAAACAGAGAATTGCAAAACACAGGAAAAACAGAGGAATGGCCGTTTGATTGGACCGCAGGAAAAACGCAGGAATTAGAGGAGAGAAAAAGACTAAAAGGAAAGTTTCCAAGAGGTTTTACCTTATGTTAGAATTCCTCCAAAATTTGCATGGCATTAGCCAATCTATAGGAATTTCATAGGATTCCATAAGATCCATTCCTTTGATTCAAAGTGCTATATAGGAAAAAAAATCCTATAAGAATGAAATCCTCTAAAATTCCTATGATTTTACTTTGAAGCAAAGGGCCTTTAATTTGAGATCGATCGATTGGGGAAGAATCCACCGTGCAACAGGCCAACCACAAACACCTAGTAAATTAGTACTCCCTTCGTTTCGAAATATTTGACACCGTTAACTTTTTAAGTACGTGTTTGATTATTCGTCTTATTCAAAAAATTTAAGTAATTATTTATTCTTTTCATATCATTTGATTCATTGTTAAATATACTTTTATGTACACATGTAGTTTTACATATTTCATAAATTTTTTTGAATAAGACAAACGGTCAAACATGCGTTAAAAAGTCAACGGTGACAAATATTTTGAAACGGAGCGAGTAGTGTGCACGCACACACGCACAGGTGGTTGGGTGGGTGATGAGTAATGTTCTCTTCTGCTGCCGGATCTGCCGTATCCAAATCATTGTACGATTGTGGCAATACACGTAGTACTAATGATTGTGTAATTTTATTACGGTAAGATTGTGTAATTTACTTATGGACATTGTATGAGTGTACCATGATTAAAGAAAAAATTAATAATTTGCTAGCGAATAATTGCTAGCGCAATTAGAGAGAGAAAATTTTTAAAAAACAAGAACACACCTAGGGCCAAAAAGTTTCTAACCTACCGCTGGAGTGAAAGATGAAATATGATACTCCATCCATACCATAATATAAGAAGTTTTAGAGTTGGACACAGTTGTTAAGAAAATAAGTAGAAATGAATGGTGTAAGGTTACGATTGAATGAGTAGTGGAGGTAGGGGGAAAAGTGAATGGTGGAAAGTTATAATTGGTTGGGAAGAGAATGTTGGTGGAAAAGTTGTTATATTTTGGGACAAATACTGAGAGCTATAAGTTGTTATATTTTGGGATGGAGGGAGTACATGCCAGTAATGTAATTGAGGTGATGATAAATTTAGAGTTGTATAATTTTCAAATTTTCACTTCAACACAATGTTAGAAGCATATGGCCATAGGTGCATATTCTTATCCGTTTGAAGAATTGTCTTTTCAATTGGGTCAAAAGTGTCATTCGTCCAATTACCAATTTTTTAAGTGCCTTCTAGCTGTAACACATTTTTACAATATCAACTAGCAAACTATATAAATTTTATATGTTCTATAGCAGAATTTGGCAATAACTAATCAAACCATAACATAGATTTTTTTTTTCTAATAGATACTGCTTCTTAAAAAACAATTTTCTCATTGCACAGGTTCCATTTCTATTAATGGGCTCTAAGAAAACACGCTCGCAATAATGGTTGGGGTCATGTGCTCTAAATGCCACGTGTAAAAACTATATATGGGACTGGTGAGATGTTATTAAGGATGTGTTTGGATGGAGGAATTTGGGTGGATAGAACATGGTGGCCTATTTTTTTTGGATGTTTGGTTGGTGGGCGGGAGTGGGATAGGGCGGCCCGGAGGGGAATATTCCCTCCAGATGCCGGATGGTGGAATCCGGCCGATTTGGCCGGATGGAGCCGCCCGAGCACTAGGGCGAGCGACGATGTGGGTTGCGTCACCCCTCTCACCATGGGAGAACGACGACGACGACGTGAGGGAGGCAGTGGGATGCAAGCTCGGCCGGCGCGGGAAAAGGGGACGGTGGCGCAACGGGAAGAGGTCCGCCGCCGCCGACCAGGACGACGAAGACGACGACTGGCGGGAGAGGAGGCGGGGCGGTGAGCCCGAGCGCTCGAGGCGGTGACTAGATCTGGACGACGACGACGACCGACTGGGACGACGACTGACACGACAATTTGGAGACAAGGCGGCGACCAACGGGAGAAGAGGTGGGCCGGCGGGCGGGAAAGGAGGCGCAGCGGCGGTCGGTGAAGAAGACTTTTTTTTTCTTTTTTTTTCCATTTTTATTTATTTCTATCTTTTTATTTCTATTCAGATTTTTTTTATTGTAGTAGATTGATATTTTTTTGGTTTGGTGAATTTTAAGGGAGGTATACTCACCACCTCTAATGAAAGGGTGATTGTAACCACTTGTTAACGACTAAATTTGGTAATTCAAGTATCGGAGATGAAGAAGAAACCGAGATGGAATTTGAGATGAAAATCGTCCCGGAAACAGAGTAAGGATCGGCTGAAATCCGAATCGGCTGCGACTAGGGTCCGCAGAGATCGAGTCAAACAGGGTTAGCCGATCGAGCCGAATCCGACAATGTGACACGACATACATTGTCGGGTTAGGTTGACGTGCTTCAAGATGATTGCCATGCATGGATAGAGTCCTGAGAAGGCGATTGTGTCTATTAATTAGGATATTTCATGTAATTTCCTTAGAGATATGTTTGGGCAAAAGTCTGCCGTAAAGACTTATGGTATCTTAGAGTTTGTTAGAGATAATAGTCGTATCCGATATGGACATATCTTGTAATTTTCGGGTATAAATAGACCCGAACCTATGTAATCAAACTAACACACGTTCAATATAATCTCGGCGCATCGCCACCCTTTTTGCTTTCGTTTTATTTCGACGAGTTCTTGCTTTCGGGTTGAGCTGCATCGGTTTCGATCTTCAACAAGAGGTAAAACTTGTTATGACGGCTTACGTTCTCGGGATTAGTGCTTCCATCTTTATGATACTCTAATCTTGCTTATGTAATTCGTCGAGTTATCATATATCTTATATAATCTCTGGCAATATTGCTATCTAACCTACAATGGGCTAACATCTATCAATAGAAGGCAGCTGATTAGGTTAAATATCAACGTTGGCTTAGATTATATATGATATCTACCACTCTATGAAACTTCCAATGGCTTGATTGTCTAGATATTGTCCTTCTTTTCATACTTATAGCTGCATCAATTGAGTTTGATCTTATGAGTCGTGATTAGAATCTCAATCTCTAGCCTGCTTCTTGGTTGCCGATTAGGGTAGTATCGGGGTTTCAGCCGATTTTACCTGATTTAACTATATTTGTTTTATATGTTTTATTGATATATTAAATCCGCCCTTTATGTTAAGATCTTGTTGTATTTAAGTATATTGGGCTCTTCGTTTGGTATATTCTACTTGCTTTGATATCTTAATATAGAGTGGTATCGGAGTATTAGCCGATACATGTTTGATCTATCTGATTGGCTATGCTATGAACGTATATAGTCTCATTGTTAGTATATACTTCGATCTAAGTGATTTATACTGTCTCGGCATGGCGACCAATTTATCCCAATCACTTGATTTAAGTATATATCAACATAAAGATTATATATCATTGGTATCTACAACCGATCGAGTAGATTTAGTTCTTTTTTTTTTCTATTTGTGACTGTCGATCGATGCATATATGACATCGGCTCAAAGATAAATGATATGTTTATGGATTTAACCACGGTTTCTTTGTCTTTGTTTCTTGTTGATTGCAGGATCAAATCAACTGGCACGCTAGCATACCCGAAGGCGAGTTTTGGACCTGCACTGGAGTTAAGCAGATCTCCCAAGCCTCGTATTTTCACATCAACACCACTCATCCATCCTACTCCTCCAACTAAACAAAAAAAAATAGATCACCAAATCCACCTCTATCCATACAACCAAACAAAAAACTGGATTGCCATATTCACTCTACCAAACAAAAAACTGGATCGCCATATCCAATAAAATATGGATTGCCATGTCCCATTCAACCTTGACGGGGAACCAAACACACCCTAAAATAGTGGCGGGCCCGCTGAGGGACTTAAGTCCCCTCTCCTCTCCTCCCTCTCCCCTTATCTCACCGTTATGCCTGGCCTCTCCTTCTCTGCTATCTCCTAGCTGTGTTGGCAAGAGCTGGTTTCCAACCAAATAGTATGCACGGAAAACAGAGCGGTCTATTAATACTGTGATTAATTAAGTATTTGCTATTTTTTAAAAAAAATGGATCAATATGAATTTTTTTTTAGAAATTTTGTATAGAAACTTTTTTAAAAAAACACATCGTTTAGCAGTTTGAAGAAACGTACGCACGAAAAACTAGACTAGGGAGTTGGAACCAGCTCTTGCAAATATAGCCATAGACATGTCGCCACCGCCGTTGACCACTCCCCTTGCACCGTCATGCTTGTTTGCTCAATCAGACGCTATGGAGAGCCCCAAGTCCAATGCTTCAAATTCAGCAGTGGATCCGATACCGGTTACATCCGCGGTCTCAGGAGGGACCGATATGGCGTGTCAATGATTTTTGTTTCTTGGATTTGGGGAGTTTGTGTGAATTTTGTCAATGTTTTTTTTAAAACTGACTGTGGATGTTGAATGTGAATTTGATGTGTACTAAATCTGATTGTAGGCTGTGCTTGGATTTGTTTTCGGTTTTTTACACCAAAAATCGTTGACTAGTTGGTCTTAACCTAGTCATATGTGAAGATCGATTTTCACATACCGCTGTCTTAAAAAAATCCTCCGTAAAAATGATGATTTTTATGGACCTTTTATTAGAAGAGGTCGTCCGAACCGTGCCTCTCAGTCGATTAATCGATTTTAGCCGCCTGTTTAAAAACCGTTTTTTATAGTGAACCTTAACTAACGCGTGCTCTCATACAAACACAGCTACGACATACCTAACTGCTCTAGAACGCAGGTATACGTGCCCCGCCATTAGCAAGTCACACGAATAGTATAAGCAAAGTAGGTCTCTTTCTTTTCTCCGATAAGAGTGGGATAAAAATTAAGATTTTCGTGGTGCGCTTTTCAAACTGTTTAAACAATACGTTTCGTGTGAAAACTTTCTATATGAAAGTTGCTCTAAAATATAATATTAATCTATTTTTTAAGTTTGTAATAATTAAAACTCAATCAATCATACGTTAATACCACCTCATTTTACGTAAAAAAATTTAATCTTCATCTTTAGAAGAAAAGAACACCACCGTAGCCATCCATTTCGCCATATATAGATTGCTCTTTCATTTCCCGATCGGTTGATTAATTTCGCATGCGTCGCCTTTTGAAATACTATGCAAATTATGGATGCATGTTTGCAATTGGGCCGGCACGAGTTAAGAAGAAAAATGGGCAAACTAGTACTGGTGCATACACAGTGGGTTTGAGAATGACATGGACGCTTCTAATATTTCCGGGCCCTTTTTACACATGGGCGCCCACGTGGCCTTCCAAACGCGCTCAATCCAATCATCCAAACCGAAAAATAAAAAACCCAAACTTTTTTTTATGCAGTAGTAGTAATTTTCAGAAGAAAGAATGAAAATAAAGGAAAAAGGCTAGCAGAATTGGCTTGGCTCGTCAAACCTTTGGAGTGCGTCCGTGTGTGCGAGCTGCGCCCGTGTGATGTGGGCGGGTGGGTGTTCGTGTCTCCGCTTGTCTCCCCGCGGCGCCCTCCTCAAATATTCTCAACTCCCCAACCAATTCATTCCCCCGAGCTGAGCTGAGCTCTCATTCCTTCCTTCTCCTTTCCGCCGGCCTCGCCTCTCGTCTCCTCCTCTCCCCTACCGATACGCACGCTCGCTTGCTTGCACCTCGCGCGCGAGAGACGAGAGAGAGACGGCGAGCCCTGGCACGCACGAGAAGCGAATCGAAGTGGCGGCGACAGGAGCAGCTGCTGCTGGTGGATTATCCGTCGTCAACATGGCTCAGGAGGACGTCGGTCACCTGAGCGACGCCGGCCTGGCGCTGGGCCTGTCCCTCGGCGGGGGAGGAGGAGGGACGACCGACGCGGCGGCGGCGCACCGTGGCGGCTGCCGGCGGCCGTCGCCGTCGTCGCAGTGCCCGCCGCTGGAGCCGTCGCTGACCCTGAGCTTGCCCGACGACGCGGCGGCCGGCGCGGCCGCGACCGCGACCGCGACCGTGTCCGGCGGGGGCGGCCCTGCGCACAGCGTGTCGTCGCTGTCCGTCGGCGCGGCGGCGGCGGCGGCCGTGAAGAGGGAGCGCGCGGAGGAGGCCGACGGCGAGAGGGTGTCGTCGACGGCGGCCGGGCGTGACGACGACGACGACGGGAGCACCCGCAAGAAGCTCCGGCTGACCAAGGAGCAGTCCGCGCTCCTGGAGGACCGCTTCCGGGAGCACAGCACGCTCAACCCGGTACGTCACGTACGTCCGCGCGTTCTCCTTACGTTCTATTGACTTGCCGCCGCTTAGCCTAGCTAGCCTAGCTGCAGAAAGCTGCACTTGTAGTAGAACACAAGGAGCAAATTAAGATAAAAACATGGCGCATATTAATTTGTGTTTTGTTCATCTTTTTTGATCGAATATATATGGGTCACTGAACC
This sequence comes from Oryza glaberrima, assembly GCF_000147395.1. Lineage (NCBI taxonomy): Eukaryota > Viridiplantae > Streptophyta > Magnoliopsida > Poales > Poaceae > Oryza > Oryza glaberrima. Next base: position 6,578,143 of record NC_068328.1, read on the forward strand.
ACCGCTTTTGTTTTGTTTCTTCGAGCAGAAGCAGAAAGTCGCTTTAGCGAAGCAACTGAACCTCAGGCCAAGGCAGGTGGAGGTCTGGTTCCAAAACAGAAGAGCAAGGTTAGTATTTTTCATTTTTCGCGACTTTTCTTTCCTCTTCGAGACCAGTATTTTGCAACATGTACACGCGCCAGTGGGCACATATTTGCATCACGTATATATACATATCCTACTACTTTTATCTCAGCAAGAACCTTCAGCGTCGCTTTTCCTTTACGTAATTCAATCATGCATGCATGAGACAAGGATTATGATTATCTCCGTGTGTAGAAAACTAGAAATATTTTGAGAGTGCAGTGCAGTTTGTGGCTGTGGTTGATAAACATTTATCGATCGGTTCGTTTACACGCGTATACTACTACTCCATGCAGGACAAAGCTGAAGCAGACGGAGGTGGACTGCGAGTTCCTGAAGCGCTGCTGCGAGACGCTCACCGAGGAGAACCGTCGGCTGCAGCGCGAGCTGCAGGAGCTCCGCGCGCTCAAGTTCGCCCCGGCGCCGCCGTCCTCGGCGGCCCACCAGCCGTCGCCGGCGCCACCGGCGCCGTTCTACATGCAACTCCCGGCCGCCACGCTCACCATCTGCCCGTCCTGCGAGCGCGTCGGCGGGCCCGCGTCCGCCGCCAAGGTCGTCGCCGCCGACGGGACCAAGGCCGGCCCCGGCCGGACCACCACCCACCACTTCTTCAACCCCTTCACCCACTCCGCCGCCTGCTGATCCGATCCATCCATCCTCATGAATCTGCAGTTCGATCGATCGATCGATCTGCAACACCAAACAGACATAGCACTGCTGCTGACTGCTAGCTAAAGCTTAGTACTACCTCACGTCACAGGTAACATATACACGTGACATACATGGCGATTGGCGACATGATCATCATGCATCATCATCCTCTCCTTGAGCTACTGTTTCTTGCCCTGGGGGATTCCAGCTTCCATTAGCTAGACAGTCCATCTCAGTCAAATCAATCATAGGCTTAATGATAGGATTAGTCAAATTAATTATAGCCGGGCCACAGCTAGTACCCGATCAATGTATATTTTTGTGCATGCATGTAAGTATGTAACTGTGTGCCCCCCTCTCATCACTAGTTAGCTTTTCTTTTCTTTTTTGTTTCACAGGCTAGTTAATTTTCAGAGGGGATCATCATGGGGCAGTGCAGTAGCTAGATAGATTAAGCTTGTATACTAGCACTACTGATGGATTAAAATTCTTAGATAGTGTCACACACGCACAGTGTTGGATCGGATGACGACATGAGCTAGCTTAGCTAGCATGCCTGCCTCCCTCCTGTTCGCTCGGCCCTGTCGGGTGCGTGTACATGTGTTTACTTTTGTATGGATATACGTCTCAATGATTGTGTGTGTCGGGGCTCCCCAACTTCAAAAATTTATTGAGTTGCCATCGCTTTCGCCTCTCTGCTGATTATTGGTTAATCAGGAGGAGAGAGCGGGACTTCGCCCTCTCGTCTCATCTTTTCGTTTGCTTAATTAGGACTTGAGAGCGGTAGCTAGCCATCTGGATCTCTGCTCTGCTGCACGCCATATTAATTAACCCAAGGCAATTTTAACACGTACGGCCACACCACCACTCGCGATCGGCTCTTGCTGCGGGTACGTAGCACATACATGATCGGCCGGTTGCACGTACTGTTGGACACTGACGGTTTCCGTGCGATCATACTATAGTAGTAGCTAGTTCGTTGAGTAATTACTGCACTTAGGTATAGTCAGCGTCGAAGCTAGTTGCCCTTGCTAGCTCCTGCCTTCATGGACTAACTAATTTACACAGGAAAATTATGCGGATGGTGTGTGTGATGAGGGATGGCACGACCAAATCATGACACGTAAAAAGGAGCTTCGCGTCGCGGCGTGGTAGTTAATATGGGAGGCATGCCAAGAAATATGAGCCGGGCGGGGCTTGGCTGGCATGGCCGGCGCGGACGCACGCACGCACGCATGCGCGCGTTCGATCGATCTCTCTCCTGGAAATTTAACCTGGCAGCGGAATTCCTTTTCTGACGGCTTGCTCTCTCTCTCTCTCTCTCGCTGCGCGCTGCGCGGCGGCATCTGGCACGTACTCTGGCCGTTGTGTTGGCCCGGGCCGGTCGGCTGTCCGGTATATGCTGGGCTGCATCAACCGATCTCGTCGTCACGCAGTACGTGTCGGACCTGCCCGCCCCGGTGGTCGCGTCCGCAACAAATCCACCGTGAAGAGCTACGAATGGTCGGAAGGTAATCGGTGTAATTTGGGGGCGTATGAATTTAACAGAGTATAGGAGAAAGAAAGGTATATACGACATATATACAATTGGTTCTATAACCCTTTATAAATTGTGTGTTGCACGAAACAATATATCGATGACGATAGTATATATCGAGGATCAATCATGCATGTAGCATGCGTTGGCGCTACAAACAAGCGAGACTTTGTTATCGTACACGTATATGATTGAGCTTAGCTCTTATTGGCTGATCTGGACGTTTGATGTCGCTTTGGCATCTCTAGTCTAGATCGAACTCTAGATAGTTCCCCGATCTCATAATTTTCTATTCTCCGTACAATATACTATACGACTAGTAGTAGTATATCACATTTACCGGCAGCACCGGACTTGCACCAAAGCATCTGACGGGGGCCGGCCGGTTCCCCGTGAAGGCGATGAAACGGCCGGAGTGCGCGCGAGCGATCCCAAACGAGAGTTTACGCCGGTCACACCGCGCGCGTGCATGCATGCACGTCCACATGCCTCCCGTCCCCGAGAGTTAAATGTGTCGCTCGCGCCTCCGCGACGCGTCGTCGCTCCTGTCCCCCGCGCGGCGCGCATCATGGCGACCTGCGCGCCCTCCTGTGAGTTCTGGACACCAGCGCCGCGTACGCGCATCGGCGCGTTTCGCCCCAGCGTCAGCAACAAAGGCCGGCACGTTCGCCCGAGCCTGTCCCGAGATCTGAGGCAACGATCTGACAAGGTCTGTACTAGCGCGCGGGTCGTTGGGCGGAGCGGCACATCGAGACGGGACCATCTCCTGTGCCTCTCTCTCTCTCTGTACTAGGCTGTGTCAGCCTCTCATCATTCGCGGCGGATTTACCTGTGGATACGCTCGCTGCGGCATGCCCACATGACGTGCCTCACGCAATCATTGGCCACCAGGATTGGGCTCAGCCCTCGGGACCTCAGGCTTTGTGGGATACGTACTTTCCGTACCTATCTTTCTCGCATCGTGCGTGCGTGACAATTTATTCGTTTCGGGGTAGTAGTTGTACAATCAAACGATCCTAATTCTACGTACCGAGCTGCACATGAAATTGGATGAGATCGAATATGATATGGAGCGTACCTACCGGCCGGCGATAGGAAGATTGTTTCTGGATTAAAACTGCCCTCTGTACTGTCATCTCAGGATTGATTTGAGGGCACCAACGGGCGGTTTGCAGGAGAGGAATACAATGCAGGAGATCTACCCGTAGATTTCCGTCTCGCTTCTGCCAACATTATCCTCAGGCTTTTTTTGATGATTTTATATTTAGATCGTCACTGTTCATTTGCGATGTGGAGAGATTTGCTTTCTGCCCGCACGTCAGGTCAATCAGATGAGATATGGAATATATCCGCAGGGAATTGGAACCTTGGCTGACGACAATGTTCTCTCGTTGCCAACGTCCTCTGCTTTCCCACGAGAGAACACCAAGGTTCAGAAAACAAAAGGAATTGCATGTGTTTTTTAGTGTTCGTCTAATCTCTAATGAACCGATCAAACGGTAATTTTTTATAATATATTTCTTTCGGTACCTGTCTACGCATAATGTGACCGCATGGCACCATAACACAGCACGCAGAAACTTACGTTATGGTAATTTTTGGGTGGCATTAGTATGTGGTGCAGAGACACATGTCGTGAATCTGCCACGACCATACGACAAAGTGCGAGATAGCCTAATTGGGTCAAGTAATAAGTTTTCTAGATGAAGTAAAGTAAGTTCTTTGTTTATCTCAACTAAAGTAAGTTATAGTAGTCACACATCACGCGTCGTGGTAAAAGAAAATGAGTAGATCATCCGAGGCAAAGCGGGCATGGTGCCCAGTCACGGCGGACAATTAATCCAAGCCGTCGATCATGTGATCCGCGGCCGAGAAGTCGCAAGCCCGTCGTGGGTCCGTCCTTCCACTGACAGATACTATTACACGTACAGTAGTAAATGCTCCGGAGCAATGCACGTGGGCGGCGAGAGCAAATCTAGTGCAGCAGAGAATTCGAATCATGGGGCCAAGCCAAGCCAAGCCAAGCCGAGGTAGGCAGAGGCAGGCAGGAGATCGAGTTGAGGTCCATAGAGATTCTGCACCGGCACGGCATCGGCATACGTACGCGGATCGCATCGCAGCTTCTCGATCGATCGAACGGACCAAAAGGAGCCCTGGAAACGAGGCCACGTTAGATCTCGACTAGATGGGCTGCGCGCTGGGCTCAGGTGACCATCTCCTGGGCTGATTTTCACCGAGAGGCCAGGGCCTTCCCTGCCGATCCCGTGAGCCGTGCGTGAGCGTGAATCTTCTTCCCTTCCGCCCGCCCATTCGTTCAGCGTGAGCATGTTTCCTCCTCGTGCAATGAATAGCTCATACGTTCGGCGTGAGACGCTCTCTCGATCGGTGGGTGGTCGGCCATCACGGGAGGCTAGTGTTGGTGGAGTACTCGCTTAGAATTGATGGGGGCGCAGGGCACCGTCACACCGGGCAGCGTCTTCGCGTACGTGGTTTGGCTCGGCCGCAGCACAACGATCGCGTACTAGGCGGGGGCGCCTGCGCCCGTGTCTTCTGCGTGATTAGCCGGCTCCGGTGCAGGAGACGCCCCGCGCCGCGCGTTCGAGGTGCCGCGGCTGCAGCATTATTTTCGCCGCTGCACGGTGGAAGCCCAGCGGGTGTCGGTGGCGCCGCGAGGAACGGATGCGCCGTGCGAGGCGGGGAGGACGGAGGACAACGGTGGCACGGGGTGACGGGGCTTCGAGGAGAGTCGACATGTCCAACGGGCCCAGTTTGTCGACAGCCTAATGGGCTATATCATCACCACTGGCCTGGACATAGGAAGTGGGTCCGGCCCATGTACGGCCTCCGGGAAGTCCCCGCCTACAGTACCGGCTACACGTTTTTTTTTTTTTGAACATTCCGGCTACACGTTTAGCTTAAGATTTCAAGCGAACTAGGTGATCAAAGAAAGCTTGTAGTAGTACTAGATCACTAAGCTTAATCCTCTCTTTACGGCTTTACGGTCATCTAAAGTAGGGAGAGTAGAAAAAATGTGAGAGTGCAATCAACCCAGTCCTTTTCCGCGTCGTTGGAAAAAGTTCTACACAGGTACCTTAACAGCGACATTTTTTTATCGACTATTAAAATCGAGAATCAAGTTTTCGTCCAGCCGTGCTAATATGTCACGTCCATGTCAGGCTGCGTCAAACACACAAAACTTCACACGGCAACGAGCCCCTCACAATTTTGTCCTAGGAATCTCCTGCGTTACAGCATCGCCGCTCGACCTCACGTAGCTGTAAAAGTGCGAGGCTTTGGCCTTGTTTAGTTGGGCGAAAGTTGGGTTGTCACGACCGATATACGAGAACATATTTAAATTATTAAACGCAATCAAATTTATTAAATCTAATTAATCTGTCATTAGTAAAATTTACTGTAACACAACATTGTCAAATTATAACGTAATTAAGCTTAAAAGATTTGTATCGCAATTTACACGTAATCTGTGTAACTGACTTTTTTTATATTTAATATTTTTTTATATATATGTATTCAAACATTTAATGTAACAGCGTAAAAAATTTTGCTTTAGGAACTAAATATGACAATTGCAGCATTCACTTCCCCCGGGATGTACCCTTTTCAGTTGCTGATGTGGAGACTAGACCGCAACCTTGTCATTGATCGATGTCAAGTGTGACTTGATGCCTTCAACCCACTGGTCTTTCTATTTTGTCTGCAGTGGAGGAAGCAGCCAAGAAGTGAGAGCTCGGGAAGCAGCCGTGAACCCCATGAACGGTCGAGTTAAGGCCAGCCGTATCATTCCCCCAGGTCTTTGGGAACCACACGAGTACAGAACTGCTCAGATTTTGCTACTGTTTTATCACATTCCAGCCCCTTACTCCGAATGCGTAGGGGTACTCCGTAAGTGCTTACTGCTCAGCAAATACTCTTAAGTAGTACTCTCCGTCGCACTCCCTTCATCTTAAATTGATCATCATATGTATTTATATAGTAAGATTAAAAATAATTTAAATCGTATCAATTAAGACACAATGCACACACTCTCCCACAATGTATGTATCGAATAAAACACTATACCAATTATATCCTTGATATGCATACATTCTCCCTTGCTACATTAATTTTGTTCCGATGAAATCCGTATTTATACGGTTATATGATAATTAATTTGAGAAAATTTGAATTTAATATATGATGATCAATTTGGACAAAAGGTAGTAGCAACTTGAGTTATTGAATAATAAGAGGATCGACGTATCTACAAATGTAGGGAATACCTTCTTTCTAGCTAAGATTGTTCTTGTGTATGTGTTACGGATCCAAATGGTTTGACGTGTGAAGTGTGCGCGGTTATACTGCGTACAGTACAGTTAACAAGAGTGCTATTCGCTACATATTGGTAGAGACAGATTAATTAGCAAGTAATCCATGTCAACTCCACGCAAGCTCGACACGGATTCGTATCCTCTGACTTCCGTAGGATTAATGCATGTCACCGCGTGACATTCTTCCTATCTTAATGGATGAACAATTAAAGTGGTCCTACAAGTTTTATCTGATGCTCAGTTTAGTCCTTAATGTTTCAATCTATCCTTATTACTCCTTCAAGTTTTCAGTTTAGTTCAAACTTATCTTTGAACCAACAACTCTTTTGATAAATGACACTTATACCCCCATCATTCACATATATAAGAGAAAAATTGTATGCTTGATTTTTTTATAGATAATGCATAGTAAATTATGTAAACAAAAATAAATTATGTACTATAAAGTGTATACGATAGCAATAGCTTAAGTTTCATGTGCACATGTTAAAATAATATGAAGTACATCTGCACTGTTGTTTATTCATCTTGGTTTTCTATTTTCTAGTATATAGTTGTATACAAATTAAGGGCAAAAGGGACATTTTCCAATGAAATATTAACTAGAAATAGCCATATGGCATACTAAGTGGGTCCAAGAATAATTTCAAGTCAAAACAAATATTTAGAGGAGCTATGTGGACAAAATGAAACGTGAAGGACCAAATTAAGCCTTCGGTAAAATTTGGGGACTAAATTAGCTATTCACCCTAATTAATCCATCCATTTGAAATCAATGGCTGAGGATTAATTGACCCACAACGCCTTGACCTGTGATTCTGTGAAGTTAAATTCCCTAATACTCAACCATTGGTTTCAAATGGACGGATTAGATAGGGAGATCTCACGCGGTGATATTAATCCTACGGAAAGTCAGAGGATATGAATCCGCTGGACACAACCACTTGCTAATCTATGCATCACCAACAGTCTTGTTGATTGGCATGTTCGTCCACAGTCCAGTGGCAAACGCATGATTTTAGAGATATATAGAGGTACAGAGTAATAGAAAATTGTTTCACCGTAAAACAAAAGCTTATCCGTGATAGAGAAATAAAAATTATTTGTGATGGATATATTTAGGCATCGTCTCTCTCCCCGCGTCGCTCTCGCGCGGGCGGCTCGGTGGGGCGAAAAACCCTAGCCGCCCACGCCTCTTCTCCATCCCCGGTCCTCGCCGCCGCTGGAACTCGCCGGCGGCGAAGCCATCAGCGAGTAGGGAAGGTGGCGGCGAGGCCTTTTTCTTTGTGGTGTTTCCTTCCTCAGCGCGAACTGGACTGGACGAAGACGACGAAGTCCCCCACCAGCACGGTCCGAGGCGGCGGATCCGGCGCCCCCAAGGCCGGATCCGGCCATCCCCCACCTGGATCTGCGCGGCGGCGGCGCGAGGGCCTAGGGTGGCGCGGCGGCGTGCGGTCGTGGTGGCGGCAGCGTGCGGCCAGCGGCGAGGCGGCAGGTGGCTGCGGCTCGGCCGGCTCGGTTCGGGCGTGGAGGCGGCGGCGGGCGGTGGCTCGGCGAGGCCGGCCTGGGCGCTAAAGCGGCGGACAGCCGCGGCTCGGCGACGGCTCGGCATGGCCGACCCACGCGCAGAGGCGGCGGTGGCGTGGTCGGCTGCCCAAGGCGGCAGCGGCAGCTCGGCAGCGGCGCCCCCGCTCAACCTGGCAGCGGCGGCTCGGCAGCGCGGCGGCGTGCGGGCGTGGTGGCAGCGGCGTTTGGCCGGGGGCGAGGCGGCTGGTTGTGGCTCGGCGAGGCCAGCCCGGGCGCTGTGGCGGCGGACGGCCGCAACTCGGCGACAGCTCGATGTGGCCGACCCGCGCGCGGAGGCGGCAGTGGTGTGCCCGGCTGGCAGCAGCCTGCCCGACGCGGCAGCAGCGGCTCGGTAGCAGCGCCCCCGCTCGACCTGGCCGCCCGGCAGCAGCCCAGGACGCAGCGACCGCCCCCTGTGCACGGTGGGTCGTCCTCAGCGTCCAGACCTCAGTGGCGGCTCGGCGTGGTGGCCGGGCAGCCGAGATGCCACCGCGGTGGCTAGGTGAGGCGCGCGGCCGGATAATGGGGCCAGCGGGTGGCGCCGGTCTGGAGCGGCACCGCCACCGGCGGCCAGATGGTAGTGCTAAGGGAGCTGGCGGCGGTGGGTTGTCTTCCTCGTTGCCGGTCGGCACCCTTGCCCTTCCTGGAGCTCCTTCCCTTCTTTGCGGGGAGTTTCTAGGTTGGATTGAGGCGGCAGCTCGTCAGCGGGGGAAGCTCAGGCTGCCGAAGCAATGACACCTAGTCCTGGGTTCCCCTTTGGCCAAAACTGGCGAGGCGGCCGGCGGGTGGTGGAACAGAGGGGTCCTGGGCCAGCTCTCAGAGGAGGTGGTTCGATGAAGTCGGCCGACGGAGGGGCGTCAGTGCGGGGTGGTGGATACTACGTGCTGCCATTTGCCTGTGTGGTGGTTCTGAGTTGGTGGACAGCGACCTGCAGTCAAGGTTGTAGGATCCCAGGCGAAAGCCTAGTCCGGTGGTTCACCGGGCTACATCTTCGGGCGTCATAACCTCCTTGGGGCGTTGTCAAGGGTTACCCTCTCCCTTTCTCGACGAGCTTCTCTGGGTGAAAACTATATCTTTTTCAGATGGGCGATGGCGGCATCCTGGATGTCATGACCACCTTGGTGGCATCGTTTTTGGAGCCTCGTCTCTGTGGTGTTGCCGTTGGCCTAGTGGCGTTCGGCCACGCTTAACGGGGGTCGTTTGGTGCTAGGCTTCACCCTCAACGTTTTGTGCTTGGGTGGTAGTGTGTGGTGTGTGGCAGTGCACCTTAGTGCATTTGATGTTTTTTCTTGTAACTTTTTCTCCTCCTTAATATACTCGGTTTGCCTCCTTCGGCCTTCCCGGCGAAAAAAAATATTTGTACAAAAAAAATACAAAATTGTTCAGAGAAAATTTCAATTACTATAGCACCATACATAGAGATTTCTGCTCAAAAAGTCTTTTGTTTTACCGCTATACAACATAAATTCAGATATACACATCCCATCACACTACTACACTACTGTGTCTTGAAGAGCTCTTCAAAGTGTGGTCAAGAAATATCAATTGAATCAACCATTAACTATTTGAAAGATGGGCTAGGAAAAGTGCATAACGTTTTTTTTTTTTTTGGAATATATGCAGTGTTGAACCGCTTAACGGGGTCATATGACCCAGGTAAATTATTCAATGATAACTACTCCATCCATTTTATATTATAAGTCATTTGACTTTTTTAAAGTTATTCGTGATTAATCAAATTTATAGAAAAAATAGTAACATCTACAACACAAAATTAGTTTTATTACATTTAAAATTAAATATATTTTGATAATATATTTGATATGTATTGAAAATATTATTATATTTTTATAAGTTTGGTCAAACTTAAAATAAGTTTAACAAAAAAAAGTCAAACGACTTGTAATATGAAACACAAGGAGTAATTTATATATCATGTTAATTAGTATATTAGATATAATTAAAAATTTGGTACGTATAGGATTATGGTAGTTTTTTCTGGGTTCACCACTGATTTAATGTGAACAATCTCGATATTGAGAGTATGGCCAATGTGAACAATCTCAATATTGAGAGTATGGCTGTGTTTAGATGCTGTAAAAATTTGGCTAATTTTTTTTTACGCATACGAACATATATTTGAAGTATTAAATGTAGACTACTAATAAAACAAGATTCTGACTATAAACTGCGAGACGAATCTTTTGAGCTTAATTAATCCGTCATTAGCACATGTAGATTACTGTAGCACTTATGGCTAATCATGATGTAATTAGGCTCAAAAGATTCGTCTCATGATTTATAGTCGAATTGTGTAATTAGTATTTTCTTTTCCATATTTGGTGCTCCATACATGTGTTCAAATATTTGATGTAACGGAAAAATTCAAAAGTTTGAAGAAAAAAGTTGTAATCTAAACAGAGCCTATAGCACAGCTGACTCACTGTTGCCTGTTGGTTTGTTGTCGGTAGCGCTAGGCGCTAGCTCCCTATCAGTCTATCGCAGTCGTAGGCACCAAGCTTTTCTGCTGCTTGGTGGTTGGTGCTCGACGCGAGCAGCGCCTGCATGGCCGCGCGTTGCCGTGGGGCGCACTGGCATTACCCTCAACGATTGAACCACAGCAAAGCATCAGGGTCAAGGAAAAGGATTCTGCCGAAGCTGTTTCATGGGTTGTACTACGATTCTAGGTTTATCAGGGCATGTACAATGGTAGCCACAAATAACTGTGGTCTCAAGACGTCATATAGGATAGAACCACACAAAGGTTAAACTACCTAAAGTAGAAACCACTCCAAAACGTATTTTGCATGTCAGCCCCTATCTATTTATATGTCAGCCCTTGTATTATAAATCCTATTGAAACTTTATATTTTGAACCCTAGAGTAACCAAAAGAAGTATATATACACCCCTAAACAACCTGGGACCCACTGTCAGCCTCTTCCCATCCCTCTCTCTTTTTTATTCCCCCCTCTCTCTCTCTCTTCGATTTTTCTCCACCGACAGCCGCATCGCGTCGCTCGGTTCTCTTCTCCTCTCCCCTCCCCTCGCCGGTTTCTCCCCTCTCCTCTCCAGCGCGAGGTCGACGACGGGGAGCAGCAGTGGCGGCGGGTCTAGCGGCGGCGAGGAGCAGCGGTGGAGGTGGATCTGGCGGCGAGGAGCTCGCCGGCTGCTCTCCTCCCCTCTCGGGCGCGAGCTCACCGGCTGCTCCCCTCCTCTCTCCGGCACGAGCTCGGCGGTGGGGAGTAGCGGTGGCGGCGGATCTGGCGGCGGCGAATCTGGCGGCGGCGGATCTGGCGGCGAGGAGCTCGCCGGCTGCTCCCCTCCCCTCTCCGGCGTGAGCTCGGCGGCAGGGAGCACCGGTGGCGCCGGATCTGGCGGCGACGACGACCACGACGAGATGGGGATTTGGGGCAGTTGCACGGGGGTCCGGACGAGGCGACGACCGGGGCTCCGACTCCTCCAACGCGAGGCTTCGGCTCGTGGCTTCGCGGCTCCCGAGCGCAGGCGCGGTGCTTCTTTCGGTTCTTCTGCAAGCTCGCTGCGCGCCTGCGAGACCACGAGCGGGCGTGCCAGCTCGGCTCGGCTCCGACGTAGAGCCGTGAGACCACAAGCTAGGGTCACGCGTTGTACATGGCCTTAGAGAATGGTTGTTCTAACCCAACTAATAATATATATGCATGTATTGCACCTACATAGATTACTTGCCAAAAATTTTAGGTAGATACCCCATGTCCTATGGTAGATCCGCCCAAATCAACATATACTATCCATTAGTATTTATATTGCCAACCGTTTATTGATTTTCGATGGTATCATGATTCGTGTGTTTGTTGCGATGAGGATATAATAATATGAATTATACAGTAGAGAAGTTAATTAAGGTGTTAATATTATATAGATATTATAAGACTTTCTAGCGTTACCTATATTCATATAGATATTAATGAATTTAGACACATATCTGTTACACAAAATACTCCGTAGCATAATAGTTCCTACTATAAATGAAACTTTTAATTGGCCCTTCCCATTTCTTGTTTAAGCTAGCTCCACTACTGGTCCATTGCTACAAGTGGCAGGGTCTTTTTGAATTTCACGTTCTTTTTTGAATCGTAGGAACTTTCCTCCTTTTTGTGTATGAGAATTGTTCCATTTCTTGTTAAATTTTTATAAAATACATACAAAACTACTATATATACATATGCAGTATGCACTCAGCTTGATGAAATCATAGAAAACATGAGCGTGGAAGCCGTGGATTGGAGTTCTGGCTTTTTTTCTTTTGGGTGGGTGGGGCGCCCCGGGGGGGGGGGGGGGGGGGGTGATAATTCACTTGCACAGACATGTACACGTAGACATAGAGTCAGCCGATCCAATCCACAATAATGACTGCATGGCGTGCATGCCTATCGATCTGTGATCTGTCCCGTAGCTGATCACCAACCCACAGTCATGGGTTGCATGCAAATATGGCAACATGGATGACTAGCTGAAGAGACAATTTGCCAACGATCAAGAAGAAGAAGAAGAGGGGAAGAAAACGAAGAGGATAAGCAAGGTAGGATCGAGACTGTATGCGCCAGCGGCCAGCTCAAAAGCATATCGGTAGCTGGTTGGTGGGAGGCTGGGAGCTGGAAAACTCGTCGATCCTCCCTGTGAAACAAATTACACGCAACTCGATCAGAAAGTTCAGAACACCTTCAACTGGTGAAAGCGAAGGCAGTAGTATAACCGTGAAAGAGATATACTCTGTCCCGTCCCAAAAAAGTAGTATAGCTTTTTTATACGGTAGATTATTTAGTACTACTATGGCTATCCTACTATTTTCAAAGCCACTCTTTCTAAGCCACCTAAGATCAGATACAATAGCAGACTATTAGCCAGCTGTAAACATATTTTAATGAGATAAAATATGAGATAGAAAAGCAACGGGCTATAGATCTGTAGCCAGCTGCAGTACGAACTCTAAGACGCAGTGTGTTTGACAGATGAGACCATATATTAATAGTATAGTAAGCAACTATTGTATGAATTGGCTATTAGATTGGCTATAGATGAATTGGAGCTAGTAGTGGGCTATACTATTAACCTTGCTCTAAAGGAATGAAAGGTATTATGATCTTTTCATCCATATTCCTTAATCTTTGCAACACAAAAGAAATAGTACAATTTAAGATGTGAGTTTATATTTACTATGTTCTATAAAGAAGTAATACAAATGTGAAGAAGAAATATATTTACTACGTTCTGGAAAAGAAATTTATTTTTTTACGTAAAGAAATTTATTTGTTAAGTATAAAAATGGTCATTAGCAGTCCCACCTTTTTTAGCTTATTCATTGGATATTGTTACTACTATTTCTCAAAAACTTTCTTCTATGAAATTATTTAGACCACAAAGTTCTAATTAAGCTGGAGTATATGTTAAATTTAATTTTAAATATTTAATTTATTATCTAATCAAGTTGAGAACTCATAACAGTAATCTAATATAATCAATAATTTGTTTCAGGCGCCCGTTTGGGCTCAGTGGCTCACACAGTCACGCTGACACGCTTCACCACTTGATATGCAATTTTAGGTGAAGTCTGAAGAGATTATTTAGAGCAGATACAATAATAAACTATGAACTAGTTATAAACACATATCGAGAAAATAAAATAGAAGAAAAAGGAGTAGCGGGCTACAAATCTATAGCCAGCTGCCGCACAGATTCCAAGATACAATGTGTGTTTTAAAGGTAGGATCATATGTGTGATATCCCGGTTCAGAGTTTAATAGGATTAATAGAATACTCATATCAATAAGTTGTAACTTCTTTTTCGGAAGCCGATCTCCAAAGAACTTCAGGGTTAAGCGTGCTTAGCCTGAAGCAATTTGGGATGGGTGACCGACCGAAAAATTCTTTCCGGGTGCGCACGAGTGAGGACAAAGTATGCAGAAAAGACATGTGTTGGTCTGTGAGGGCAGTCTATGAGGTCGCGGTTTCACGGGCGCGTGTGTCGCAGTTGCGCAGGCATGGTGCGCACGGCTAATGTGGACCCGGAGTGGTCACACAACATGGCACATGCGCTGGCACTGGACACATGGACATGGCCAAGAGGGAAGGGACCGCGGGCGCGTGTGTCGCAGTTGCGCAGGCATGGTGCGCACGGCTGGTGTGGACCCGGAGTGGTCACACAACATGGCACATGCGCTGGCACTGGACACATGGACGTGACCAATAGGGAAGGGGGTGGGGATGTCAGCGCTGGCACTGGACACATGGACGTGACCAAGAGAGAAGGGGGTGAGGATGTGACATCCCGGCTCAGAGGTTAATAGGATTAATAGAATACTCATATCAACAAGTTGTAACTTCTTTTCCGGAAGCCGATCTCCAAAGAACTCCAGGGTTAAGCGTGCTTGGCCTGAAGCAATTTGGGAAATTCTTCCCGGGTGCGCACGAGTGAGGACAAAGTGTGCAAAAAAGACATCAGATGTTAGTGGGCCCGGCCTGGGAGAGGCAGAACGTTCCAATATGTTAATAGTGTAGTATATATTTGTAGATAACTATTGTATAAATTGGTTATTAAATTGACTATAGATGATTTGAAGCCAATAGTTGACTATACTATTAAACTTGCTCTTATTATGCTAGTTACTCCCTCGCTCCCTCCGTCTTTAACATGTAGCCATTTTTAACATATACCATTTTTTAATGTTTAAAGTTTGTCTTACAATATAGCAACTTTTTACCTATTTTTCTTTATCTCACCAATCACGACCATCTCTTATTTAATTTGTTTCATCTATTTTTTTATTTCAAACAACAACAATAACACCACTCCGGCACTCCTTCCTCCATAATTCCCATTAAAAACTCTAGAGAGAGGTATATTACTTGCTACCTCCATTCAAAATATATCTAGTTTTAACTATGCATATTAGAAACTTTTAGCTGCTGTAACTTTTTTTAAAATCAGTAGCTCCTTAAACAGTTCAGTTTTTAGTCTAGATTATGAGAAATTGTAATCGTAGAATTCAGAAAACGAACTAAAAGCCAGAAATCCAACTTTTTTAAATTTTCAGAAACTAGCTATCAACCAATTATTTTATATTTTAAGATGAAGATAATATTTTTTAAGAGCCGTACCAACGGCCACCGTCAGAGCCGTGAGCCGACGCCTTCCTCCCGGGTTGCCCATCACGCGTGCAGCGCAAAGTCGTACCAACCGCAGCTACAGCCCTCTCACTGACTCGCGGGCCCAGTGGTGGTCCGGCCGCACGGGTCAATTACCACGCCGTCCACACCCCTCGCCCGTCGCTGTGCTGTCCATATATACGGAAAAGGTTGCTACCGTTTGGACAAAATTGGTTATATAGCATTGAAAGTTTATGTTTTTGTTTTTATAGCACCAAAAGTTACCGGTTCACTTTAATAGCATTCAAAGTTCACCTTGTTCCCATTTTTAGGACTTCCGTCATTTTTTCCGTCCGTCTTGATCGTTATTGATCCAACCACACACATGATATGATATTTCTACCCCTCATTGACATGCATTATACTTGTACTTGTGAGGGGTAGAAACGTCATATCGTGTGTGTGGCTGGATCAAGACGGACGGAAAACGATTGAGAATTGACGGAAGTGTTAAAAATAGGAACATGGTGAACTTTGGATGCTATTAAAGTGAACCGGTAACTTTCGGTGCTATAAAACTAAAAACGTGAACTTTCGATGCTATATAACCAATTTTGCTCACGAGTTATTCGTCTTCGTGATAGTACTATGGTACTCTCCACTCCGTATCGATCGATAGCCCCGTGAAGTCAAACGTCGTTCGTTGTAATCTTGCATCGCCACCAACAACATATCCTGACACGTACAACGCGAGACCGGAACACCACAAACGGCCGCCGCCCCGTCCGAGAGTAGTTTAAAACACACACACTCGCGAAGCTGTTTCCGTGAAACGACTCGTGTATATCTCTCCTCACCTTGGCGCGCCAACGGTTGGTTACGAACGAGGACGAGCTGAGCCTGAGACGCGCGCTTCCCGTTCGCACAGCCGCACAGGTCTCTTGCATGGCTGCTGCTGCTGCTGCTGCGTCGTCCGCGAAGCGCGCGCTCCTCCCGTGGGCACGCGACGCCCACCACGCGCTGGCCAGGGCCCTGCAGGGATGCGGCGGCGGCGGCGGCGGCGGCCTCGGTCTCCGCGGGGCGCTCCCGACGGTACGTGTGATTACCCGCACTTTTTCAGTGGTTCGGATCCCACTCGCTCTGCTTAGTTTCTCTTCGACTCGTGGTGGGTTGCGCGCGCGTTCTGTCCGATCGAGATGGTTTCTGTGTTGATGCGATCGGTTGGGGCTCACGGTAGGGGCCTTGTGGATGTGCAGGCCGGAGGCAGGTGGTCTCTGCTCCAGTGCCGGTGGAGGTCGTCGCTGCCGCAGCTCGACTCCGCCGACAGGTGAGCCCCCTACTCATGCATGCAGATTCTACTCTTCCGGTCTCCGTTGAACGAGATTTTTGTTCTTTTCACGTCCGCTTCGGATTTAGTGTTGTTTATGCCATTGCCGCCGGGGCGTGTACGAGTGTGCGTGCAGGTCCGATGAGGAAAGCGGCGGCGAAATCGACTGGGACAACCTGGGGTTCGGGCTGACGCCGACCGACTACATGTACGTCATGCGGTGCTCGCTGGAGGACGGCGTCTTCTCCCGCGGCGAGCTCAGCCGCTACGGCAACATCGAGCTCAGCCCCTCCTCCGGCGTCATCAACTACGGCCAGGTCTGTCACGTTCTCCAGTCCACACACATGTCCATGCAACGAAACGTCGATCCAGGCGACCGGACTAACAAGTGAACGAGGGTGATGGCTGCGTGCGTACGTACGTATGTGCTCGATGATCAGGGGCTCTTCGAGGGTCTGAAGGCGTACAGGGCGGCGAACCAACAGGGGTCGTACATGCTGTTCCGGCCGGAGGAGAACGCGCGGCGGATGCAGCACGGCGCCGAGCGCATGTGCATGCCGTCGCCGTCGGTGGAGCAGTTCGTCCACGCCGTCAAGCAGACCGTCCTCGCCAACCGCCGCTGGGTACGTACGCGCGTACGACGAACGTAACACGACCGTCAATTAATTCTCGCACGCCATCTCGATGAATTCCCCGTGGTAATTCGGTCGCGTTGCGTGGTTTTTCTATCAGGTGCCACCGCAAGGAAAGGGGGCGCTGTACATCAGGCCGCTGCTCATCGGGAGCGGACCGATTCTCGGGCTGGCTCCCGCCCCGGAGTACACGTTCCTCATCTACGCCGCACCGGTTGGAACGTACTTCAAGGTGAGCACAAAACTCGGTCATTAGCTCGGTCGTCTTTCTGAACGTTGCAGCAGCTAGCAAAAATCTGAATATTTTGGACTCGATGGATGGATCGGTTTCAGGAGGGTCTAGCGCCGATAAACCTTGTCGTAGAGGACTCGATACACCGCGCCATGCCGGGCGGCACCGGCGGGGTCAAGACGATCACCAACTACGCGCCGGTAAACAAAAGATACCATATCCACTACTTCCGTCCTAAAATATTATAACCTAAAACAATAAATATGAAGAGTAGTTATGTCCAGATTCGTTGTTCTATAATAGCATCCATATTAAAATAATAAATCTGGACAGCGGTTATGTCCAAATTCGTTGTTCTATAATGGTATCCATACTAAAACAATGAATCTGGCCAGAGGTTATGTTCAGATTCTTTGTTTTGAAATGGGATCTATACTAAGTAACAATATTTTGGATGGAGGAAGTAATATCTATTACATCTAAATGTGCTTATGGACAATCTGCATGGGGGTTGTACGTTCAGGTGCTCAAGGCGCAGATGGACGCCAAGAGCAGAGGGTTCACTGACGTGCTGTACCTCGACGCGGTGCACAAGACGTACCTGGAGGAGGCCTCCTCCTGCAACCTCTTCATCGTCAAGGACGGCGTCGTCGCCACGCCGGCCACCGTGGGAACCATCCTGCCGGGGATCACGCGCAAGAGCGTCATCGAGCTCTCCAGGGACCGCGGCTATCAGGTGACCAATCAATCTACGCAGAGCACTGCATCCATCAGTGATTTGGCGACAGCACATCTGAATTAATTCTGAAATTTTTTCCCTCTAATATATTGACGTGTAATTATTTTGAGTATTCGCGAAAAAAAATTTAATTCTGAAATCGTTGTGATCTCTTTGGCCAAGCAGGTTGAAGAACGGCTCGTCTCCATCGACGATCTGGTCGGCGCAGACGAGGTGTTCTGCACCGGAACAGCGGTGGTCATTGCCCCAGTATCGAGTGTTACTTACCATGGGCAAAGGTAAAATCTGCGAGTCGATCGTTCAGGACAGGATCGATCTGAGTTCTTAATCCCACAAATCTGTGACGATTTTGTATCGGTTTCTTGGGCGCGTGTGCAGGTACGAGTTCAGGACTGGACATGACACGTTATCGCAGGCACTGCACACGACTCTGAC
Source organism: Oryza glaberrima (assembly GCF_000147395.1). Classification (NCBI taxonomy): domain Eukaryota; kingdom Viridiplantae; phylum Streptophyta; class Magnoliopsida; order Poales; family Poaceae; genus Oryza; species Oryza glaberrima. The sequence goes on from NC_068328.1 coordinate 6,596,837, forward strand.
GTCCATCCAGATGGGCCTGGCTGAGGACAAGAAAGGATGGACAGTGGCAATAGATTAAGGATGGATTATGGGCAAAGGGATCCCGATTATTCCTCATGTCATCCAATGTAGATTATTGTCGTTTTATATATCTTCCTGTAGCGACAGTGATCACAGCGCAAGTGGAATTTGGACGAACAGGAAGCAAATGCAGATCATCTTACTGCGTAATTTCTCTGTGGCCAATAAAATATCGTCATTGCCAAATCTTTGAGATAACTGAATAGTACGCTAATGAACAAATGCATAATTCCGAGTCAGTCATCTAGGCACGCGAACGGTGAATGCAATTATGCACAAAGCCGATTGCAGGCAACTGTTTTGATTTACAACATTTACAATTAATTTAAGTTGTGACAGCCTTGACGTCGTTGTTCCTTTCCCAATCCATAACACAACATCAGATGTTGATTTCTCCTAATGTACTTTCACGCACGCGTGAAGCAAGTAGCAGCAGGACAGCCGCAGCTAGCAGTTCACAGTGGCAACGAAAGGGAAGTGGCCAAATTCGCCACTCTAGCTGCAGTGACACGAAACGGAAGTACACGCCGATTTTGACACGAGGTTAAGTGGTCGCTTTCTTGGACGACCTCCACGTGGGTATGCTAATCCAAATATCCAATACCCGCCGGCGCTTAACTACGGCATGTATGTGTACGTCATATCGCCTGTGCATGCATTTAGACGTTCGAAGGGAAGAGTTCGATGCCGAAACAAACACGGTTCTTCTGTTCCTTTTTCTGCTTCCAGCAGCTCCGAGATCAGGGGACACAAACGGCATGATCGATGCAGGATAGCATTGATATGCGTTATCCGGATCTGGCTAAAGCCCCTTTAAATCACAGGATTAAGAAAACGTAGGAACAGAAAAAACGTAGGATTTTGATAGGAATGTAAGTGTAAAACAGATGATTACAAAATACAGGGAAAACATAGGAATGACCATTTGATTAAACCGCAGGAAAAACACAGGAATTGGATGTGAGAGATAGACTCAAAGGAAAGTTACCAAGATGTTAAAGCTCTTGCTAAATTTCCTCTAAAATATTTATAGGATTGTCTATTCTATAAGAATTTTAAAGGATTTAATAGGATTTAATCATTTGTTTCAAAGAGTTTCATAGGAAATTTTTCTATAGGATTAAAATTATCTATAATTCTTATGTTTTTTCTCCAAATCAAAGGACCCCTGGAGAGCTTCCAGAGGTTCACTAGTCTTGTCCTTACTACGGAGTATATACGTCAGGTTTGGAGGAGTGCTCTAGATTTCTGGTCAACCTGTCCAGGTGGTTGTCCTACTACTATATCTTTTCCTTGAATGATTTTGCTTCTTTAGTTGCATACAAGATTTTTTGTTTCTTTGTACAACTAGAGTCTCGATTAAGAGTCCGCTTAGGAGAGCTTTTTAACAGCTATAATATTTTCAGAATTAAAATATTTTCGCAAACAGTCCATCATATACTCTAAGACGATATAGTTACACAATTAAATAAAAAACAGAAGTCAAAAGTTGGGTTTTACCGTTTCTCTATATTCTCTTAAGATGGCTAACAACCAGCTACTTAAAATCTTAAGGTCTTCAAATAAGACATAACAAAGGTAACGGATTTTCAGTTTTTCAACGAAACAAGCAGCTTAAAGAAGATTTCGGTGATCGTGGATTACTTGCAAGGACGAAAGCGACTAGTTTAGGGGGTGTTTGGGAGTAGTCCCTCTTCCAAAAAATAAGTCCCTAGGGTAGAGATTTATTTTTTTGAAGAGACTCCCAAACACCCCCTTAGATTTCCCAGCCAGCCTAAGCCTACAGGGCTTTACAGATCAAACACTATTCTGGTCCATGGAATTCAGTAGGGTAAAGCACTGTTCGAATTAGTGGTTGAGTTGAGCTTTTCAGCGGCACACAAGATGAGATAAGTCATTAACACATAATTATTTATGATTAACTATTCCAATTTTGAAAAAAAATATTTCATTTATTTTTTTAAAAAAACTTCTAGAAAGATTATTTTTTTCAAAAAAGCGTGGCATTTAGGAAGTGTGCCCATAAAAAACAAGGAACTAGCTCATTCCAACGGTGCAGTAGAGACAAGCAGAGCACCTCAAATATTCTAAAAGAGAGAATGAGCAAGACGCATTAGCAAGTTCAGAGGGATATACAACTTAGTATTGACAATCGATACACATCCCAATTTCCTATAGGAAGAACAGACTACTCTAATGAGCACACTCGACAGCTCAAAAGAATTAAAAGAACAGCAAACACCATAGGCTAACATGGAGATTCTTTTTTTTGACTAACTACATGGAGATTCTTACTCCATTGGAGGAGGGGCCCGGTAATATGCAGGGACTGTAGCAGGGAAGAACATTTGCCTCACACCTTCAGCTTTGATGATTGGGAAGATGATACCACATGCACCCTGCAGTGAAAATTCAGTTATGTAGAGAAAACGAAATCGTCTGCAGTTGTATGGATTTTGAAGAGAGAATGTCAGTAAGAGGCTGCCACAAAGTTTTGTGTGTACAAATGCCAGTGAGTTTGAACTTTGAGGATGTTAAGAAAAGAAGAAGATTCCAGGAACTTACGGAAACCAGTCTCGCGCCGATCCACATGCGTTTAGGTGAAGGGACGGGGAGCATTAGGCGTCCAACGCCATAGATAGCAACAGCAAAGAAGTGGGCTACTAAACTCAGAGGCCGAGGATTGAGGCCAGAGAGAAGAGCAATAGGCCCATTTGAGAAGACTCCTCCAAGGCTCAAGTAATCAAAGCAAGCTTCTCGCATCTCATTCTTAGCCTGGTCAGTTGAGGCACAGAAGACCTTGTACAGAGCACCAGCCAGTGTGTTGATTGTAGAAGCAACAGGCTGAAAAGATAATAGCATTGTATTTACTAAAACCGTATACACATTCTGAGAAAACTAGGTGGTTAACTGTGACATGAAGAGTGAAGTCTGACCTTCCGCAGTGTATAGAACGATTCAAGGTACTTGCACAGGGAAGATGCATCGTGCAGGTTGCCGAGAGGCTTGAGAAGATTGCGTAGGACAACAATGTCAGAAAACGCAACGGTCATTCCACCACCAGTTAAAGGATGTCGCATGTTGAATGCATCACCCATCAACAGCGCGCCAGGGGTTGGAAGTGGAGCAGCTGGCATACTCCTATTTGGCATTGTCCTTATGCTTCCTTTATCAATTGCTGCAATGAAAGAATCATGGAGTTCTGGAGGAATCTGAAAACATAACATTTCAATTAACATCTAGTTTTAAAGAGTACAAAATAAAAATTACACTTGGTAGAGCAAAAATTAATACCTGAGGTGCAACCACAGTCTTGAGATATTTTGCCATTTCACCGGTTGCCATGGAAGGCACCTTCTGCCCAGGGATATCAACCAAACAGCGAATCTCAGTGCTGCTTATCGGGTAACATAGGATAGGTGAAGGATTAGCCAGGATAACATGACCATGGTTTGGGTGAGGAAGTTGACAATTCTCCAAAACCAACCCAACAAAACAGGATGGCACATCAACCTAAGCGCATGTATTTCCCATTAATATTAGTGAATTCAGTCAAGTCAAAAATAGTATTGGTGAATTCAGCAAGAAGCAAATCAGTATACTTTGAAAAATGTACCTTTGGAGAGCACAGGACACGCCGTAGGTTTGAGAAACAGCCATCGCATACAATTGTCAATGGTGCATAGGCCTTTAATTCTTCACCTGACTTTGTCTTGTATTGAACACCCTTAACCATGCCACCTTCTTCAAGCAATGATGTAACGGTTCCTTGCTCCAAATGAACACTGAAAGCAGGTGTATTTTTTTTACATAAAAAGAGAGAATGAGTGGACAGCAAAAGCCCAAAGTAGTAAATTTTGCATAATCATAATCAAGTATGTAAATCCAATAGATCCATCTAGAGTATATCATTCTGGAGGTGTAGATAATCAAGAAATTGACACAATCAAATGTATTAATCCAGTAGAGTAATATAAACAAATGGAATGTTCACATGGCATTATTCAGAAGAACTATATAAATATATGATTTTTCAATAAAATAAACTTGCATGTGCAAAAGTTATTACTTAGGCAAAGATGCAGCTTTTTGACGCATCTTCTGTATAAACCGTCCATTGTGAAAGCTCCTACCAGCAACATCTGAATGGAACTTCTCCAAGGGATAAGAAAGCTTTGTGTTTCTCCCATCTTTCAACAATGCGTAACCAAGGACACGCTGAGCATCGATTTCTTCAACACAATCTGAATAAAATCAAAGGACATTAAGTACAAAGTACTGACGATGCTTTTCGAAAAATGCCACTCTTACCCTCAAGACCCAGCTCCATCAATTTCAAATAGCCACCAGGCTGTAGCAGCTCACCAACAATTCTATCAGGCTCCGTCATGTCCCGCTCTATAACATGCACTCGTCGCCCATCCTAATTCAACAAACGAAACCAGGAATATTAGATTTTCTTTTTCAGGATATTTCTGTTTTTACCATAATGCATCGCTTGATGGTAACGAGATACATGACTGCATTTTTACTATTGAGTGTTCTGTTGTCGGATAACATGAATGATACTAGTACAATAGAAGTGATTCATTCTACCAAATACAAAAGACACTATGGTATCTCAATGTGTTTGTATCAATAGCAATTTTGACTTTTCACGTTCTACAAGACATTTTTTTCACCGTACAGGTTACTAAAATTACAGTATGGAAGTATTTTAAGTGAGATATAGAGTGAAAGGGAACTAGTACAGTTCCTTTTTCAGTCTAGGTGGTTTTAAGCATGATGATGGTAAAACTCTTGATGATTAGAAATTTGCACTAATCCTAAAACATAGTATTGTTAAAAAAAACCTGGTGCTTTGGTTGTGGTTTTCTTTTTTTCTCAATTTTACTCCTAAGTGAAAAGTGTACATAAACTGCATCTCGTACTGAACATAAGTACATAACACCAGCTATTGTTGGCCCGGTTTTTTTAAAAAAAAACCCAGATGTATTACTTTTAGAAAAACAAATAGAACATTTTCGTATCAATGGTGCGCCACTTACAAATTGGTGATAGACTGGTAGTAGTTACGAAAGCAAAATTCCAGCCTAAAAAAAATACGAACGATTCGTCTGAACCAAATGCGAGTACGTCAACAAACGAGTGAGAGACAAAAAAATGGAGCCACCTTTCCGAGCGTGTAGGCGAGCGCAGATCCGGCGACCCCGGCACCAACAATGACGATGTCCGTCCGGTCACCCCCATCCCCGCCAACAACCCGGCAGCCACCCTCCGGCGCGACCTCCCGTTGGCGGCGGCGGCGCCGCCACCCCATCTTCACTGCGACGAGGAAGGCCGCCGTGAGGAGCGTGGCCGCGGCGAGGCCAACGAGCTGCCCGGCGCTGGCGACCGCATCCATTTCTTGCTGCTCTGCGTGCGTACGTACGTGGGTGGAAGCTTAGAGAAGTGCAAGCGAGGTGACGGGAGACTACGTTTTATGGGAGAAGAAGTGAGCTGAAAAAAGGCCGGACCGCCGCTGATTAGCAGCTGGCAATGGCCTCGTCAGCTTTCGCTGGCGTGGCTCGTGTTGGCAGAGCTGGAGCTGCTTTGCGCAACAGGAGTCAACGTGATTCAGCGAGCAAACGGTAGCCGTCCATCTCGCCCCCGCCACACGAATCTCGAGGCCGGAAAACCATGTCCGGCTCCCAGTTTTACAGGCTGTGGCCATTGCATTACCACCTCTTCTTCTGCCGCTACAGTCCGAGGTCCCCAGGCACGGATCTTGGCGCTTAATGAAGTGATAATTTTTACTGGTTATTAGTAGGTGGCAGTCTGGCAGACATGCCCCTTGGCCCTTGCCATATGACTACTACTTGCAGGAATTGTCCGTCGGATGAAAGAATGCCATGAATATCATAGATACCATGGCTTTATTTAGTGCTGTGGACCAAGCAACTTTGCATAAAAGAAACAGTAGCAGACAGAACAGACAGGAGGAGCAAAGACTGGCAATCGCCGTCGCCGGAAGCCAAACAGAAGATGAAAATATTAAATGGTACAGATCGCAGATCGTGGGCCTCTTGGCATGTTGGACCATAGCCATTCACAGTGCTCCGACGTGTCATTCGGCCATCGCTCGACACGTCAGAGATTCGCAGCCAGCTAGGCGTCACGCGCGACCAAACCAAGTCCGCGGAGCATACTTTGGCCACCCGTTCTTCTGCAACTATCTGACAACTCGAGGGCGCGCGGCGTGGGGGAGAACGGCGCGGCCGCGTTGTGGAGGTCGTGGCTCGCCCTTCCTCCCACGACCCCCTTCGCGGGGAGCTCGAGCAGGAGCCCAGCGGCGGCGGCGCAGCCATGGAGGTAGTCTTACCAGGTAAACCGGCGAATGACGGCGATGACGACCACGACTTCACCCATCCCAATCTGCGCCCCCTTCGGGAGTTCGCCGGCCGTCTCGATCCGTGGCGCCGGGAGCTCGCCGGCAGTCTCGATCCGTGTCGCTGTGAGCTCGCCGGCCGCCTCGATCTCACCCATCCCCATCTCTACGTCCTCCGGGATCTCGTCGGCCCTGTCCCACCTCGATTTGCGCCGCCTGGAGGAGGAGGAGGAGGAGGAGAGGAAGCAGCAGTAGCACGGGATCGATCTGAAGAAGCGGCGGAGGAGAAGGAGCAGCGGCACGGGAGAGAGAAGGAGCAGCGCACGTACGGGAGATTGATCGATTTGCTCGGGGAGAGAGATGGGTGGGGAAAGGTATTCCCGTGGTGGGCCCAGCGTGAGAAAAAAAATCTGTTATGGACCCCACCCAAAGCTACACGCACTGGGGAGACAGGAGCTTCGTCTGTTTTTTTGCCTATGTGGAGGCTGGGCTTCTCGCTGAGACGGTGGCGCATTGCTAATGCCCTTGATGTTGTTTACTAGCAAACACAGTTGTATCAATCAATCACACACAGGAGTCCTACCCAATGGAATTCAGTGGATTAGCAACGCACCCAGTTAGAGCAAAGACGCAATCATGATGAATTCATGGGGAATATACAGCTTAAGGATTAGCAGTCGACATGCATCCCTGACGGAACAACGAAAGTGGCAAGTGTACAGGGAATGTGACGGTGTATACAGGTCCCCTCGTTCCATTAGAACAACAGCACACACAACCTCACGGCCTGACGACTACTACCAATTACACAGGAAAATTGCCATCCACGAAAAACATCCGCCGATCAGGACAGTGGCAGGGATTTTCTCTTCGCTTCTCCTTTCATTTTCCCCCCTTACTCCATTGGACGAGGAGCACGATAATAGGCAGGGACAGTGGCGGGGAAGAACATTTGCCTCACACCTTCAGCTTTGATGATGGGGAAAATTATACCACATGCACTCTGCAGTGAAAACTCTGGATTAGCAATAGTATAGAAACGGGAAAAAAAAAAGTCTATTTAGGGTTTAGCGTTTAGGGTTTAGGATAGGGATTGAAAAAATTGTATAGAAAACTGTCCATGAATGGTACCACGATGGAAATAGTAAAGTTTGAAAACTTTGAAGAATAAGATTTGAGATACTCACGGAAATCAGTCTTACGCCGATCCACATGCGTTTAGGTGAAGGGAGGGGAAGCATTAGGCGACCGACACCATAGATAGCGACAGCAAAGAAATGTGCCACTAAACTCAATGGTCGAGGATTCAGACCAGACAGAAGAGCAATAGGCCCATTTGAAAAGACACCTCCAAGGCTCAAGTAATCAAAGCAGGCTTGGCGCATCTCATTCCTAGCCTGATCAGGTGAGGCACTGAAAACCTTGTATAGAGCACCAGCTAATGTGTTTATGGTAGAAGCAACCGGCTGTGAACATGAAAGCGCCATACATTAAACAGCATACATTTTGAAAGGTGGGTGGTAAATTGTGAAATGAAGAGTGAAGACTAACCTTCCGCAGTGTATAGAATGATTCAAGGTATTTGCAAAGAGCAGATGCATCATGCAGATTGCGGAGAGGCTTGAGAAGATTACGTAGCACAACAATGTCAGATAATGCAACAGTCATTCCGCCACCAGTCAAAGGATGCCGCATGTTGAATGCATCACCCATCAAAAGTGCACCAGGGGTTGGATGTGGAGCAGCCGGCATGCTCCTGTTTGGCATTGTTCTTATGCTTCCCTTATCAATGGCTGCTATGAATGAATCATAGATTTCTGGAGGAATCTATCAACAGAACATTTCCATTGACATTTAGTTGCTATGAGTAGGCAAGCAAAAACTCGGGACAAGACTGACTGAAATAGCAAAATAATACCTGAGGTGCAACCACTGTTTTGAGATATTTTGCCATTTCACCGTTTGCTATGGAAGGTACCTTCTGACCAGGGACATCAACCAAACAGCGAACTTCAGTGCTGCTTATTGGGTAAAATAGGATAGGTGAAGGATTGGCCAGGACAACATGGCCATGGTTTGCATGAGGAAGTTGACAATTCTCCAGGACCAGCCCAACAAAACAAGATGGTACATCAACCTAACCACATATTTCCATCAGTATTAGATCTTCTACATGCATGAACAAAAAAGGATAGTGCAAAATCTAAAAACTGTACCTTTGGAGAGCAAAGGGCGCGGCGAAGGTTTGAGAAACAGCCATCGCATACAATTGTCAGAGGTGCATATGCTTTTAATTCTTCACCTGACTTGGTCTTGTATTTAACACCCTTTACTGTACCATCTTCTTCAACCAATGATGTAACAGTTCCTTGCTCCAATTGAACACTGAAATATAAAACATAATGCCAAACATTTACCTCATGTCACATGCAGGTGCACGAATTAGATACATCCAGATATGGCGCATGTAGAAGGAAAGAACATGTGAAATACATCATTCTGGACGAGTAGCCAAATAAGCACTTAAACATAATCTAATATTTTAATCCTCTAGAGGCAACTAAAATACTAATGAAATGCTCACATCAAACAATACAAGAAAATCATAAAAATAAGTATGTCAAAAATTCTAGTAAAGATAAATTTGTGTCGAGAAAGACTATTACTTAGGCAAAGATGCAGCTTTCTGGCGCATCCTCTGTATAAACCGTCCATTATGAAAGCTCCTACCAGCAACATCTGAGTGGAACTTCTCCAAGGGATAGGAGAGTTTTGTGTCTTTCCCATCTTTGAATAACGCGTAACCAAGGACACGCTGAGCATCTATTTCTTGAACACAATCTGAATATAGTTAAAGATTTAGTCCACTGTACCACTAATACTATAAAAAATATGCGCGCGCGCGCGCACATACACACATACATAGAGAGATAAGGGGGAAGCTTACCCTCGAGACCCAACTCGATCAATTTCAGGTAGCCACCAGGTTGTAACAGTTCACCGACAATTCTATCAGGCTCTGTTAGGTCTCTCTCTATAACATGCACACGACGGCCATCCTAAGTCACAAAAGAAAAAAAAAAGCGATAAGAGAAATCTCAGGGATAATTGTTTCACTGTAATTCATCATTTGATCATAATGAGCCATTGAATTGCCTTAATATCAATAAGTTTTTATTAGAGAGCAAAAATGATACAGTAGAGGTGCTTTTAACAAATACAGAAGCACTAGGTGACTAACGGAACATCGCAACCCACAAAACTACAAACATTAGAATCTCAGTATAAAATCATGTATTAATCGATAAGTCTCTGAATAACAAGGGCAAATTGTGATCATATCAATACAAAATAATATTATTGAAAGTAATTTTAATGTGAAATGCAGTGAATTCATATGGCAATGGGCAACCTAGGTGTTTTTAAGCATATTGATGGTCAGCTTTTGGAAGTTTGTGCAGACTCAAAAATATAATACATCCGATGATTATTTTTATAGGGGATGCTTTTTTTGAAAAGTCTATTAAACTTTAGCAATTGATTTATCATAAAATATATTCTTCAAACTATAAAACCGACATTTTGTGAGAGCACGTTGAAATGCGAGCCAATTTGTATAATTTTTATACACTAAATGTACTTGTAAATTGACTATGGTCAATATGTATATATTTTGACCTTTTTTAAAATTAAAACAGCCCTTGTTAAATCATCATTGGGAGTATCATTTACAAAGAACAAACGTGCTAGGTATAGTGTCCCCTCCATTGAATGGTTGATGGTAATACAAACATTTAGTTCTAATGACATTGTCAACTATGCATCCACTGTTCTCACTCTATCCTTTGTGTGTATACAATTTACGCTCACACAAAGTGTTCTCACTCATATTTCAAAAGCAGTCATGGGGTGAGTTAGTCATTTTCTCCTGGACCTATCTCAATTTTACCACCTCCTAAGTTTGCGCAAAGTCAAGAACTCAAGATATGCCCAAGCAGTATCAGTTTTTCTATCAAGAAGGTGTCACTCTCATAGTTGCTGGGAGTTGGGAAAATAAATTGGGTCATTGATTTAGTTGGGCATTCCATTGTGTCAAGATAGAGCACATAAATGCTCTGTTGATGCAGATAGAAAGGAGCATGATAAAGAATAGAAAACCAGAGAAGGGAACACAAGTGACTCTTTGCTTCTATATAAGAAAAGATATAGTAATGGAGTTACAGTAGTTCCAGACTAGAAGATAAACTGTATACAGTCGGAATTATATTGGACATGCTCTATACAACTTGTTTGAAAAAAACTTTTCGGTTTGAGTTAATTTATATTGTTATTACTGCAGTAAAAGATTTGCATCACCAATCAACAAAATCTGTTTTGCTATAACCAAAACTGTATTGGTTTTATAGAACACCTTAGATTCATCTTTTATTTTTATTCAAATCATGTATTAACTCTCCTCTTGGTTGTCACTTTCTGTCCCTTTTCTGCTCCATCCAGATGACTTGTGGTCACCGGCCACGGCCAGTATGGAGTACTGCAGATGGAAAAGAGAGATTTCTCATCACAGTTACAAGACATGCGATTTTTTGCACACCAACATTTATTGGCCACACAAATTTCATGTCCACAAAAAAGGAAGAGACCGACAGACTTCGCTTTCTACCGGCACGCTAGAACATGCAAAAATATTGATCAAAACAAGAAATTGCATGAAATCACAATTAATTCATACACGAATCTAGTCTTCTTGGATTAAGACATCAGCTGCCTTTCCAGAAATAAATCAAAGCTCGACGCATGCATAAGCAGGGGTTGGCAATTTGTACTTAAGACTCTGCTTCAGGATAGAAAAATTCGTCCTTGCGCCTAACTTACCGGAAAAGAAAATTCAATCTTGCAGTGTTCTTCAATCTTTTTTTTTTAATCACCCTGTTCTCAACGAAGCGTAAGCAACAAATTTGCAGATTTAAAAAGAAGAAGAACCCATCTAAAAATCCGAACGTTCCGCCCCCAAACCAATGGGAAAACTCCAGCGAACTAAGTAGGCGAGAAGGAGTCACCTTTCCGAGCGTGTATGCCAGCGCAGATCCGGCGACCCCGGCTCCGACGACGATGACGTCGGTCCGGCCATCCCCGCCGCACCCTTCGCCGTCGGCCACCCCGCAGCCACCCACGGCCGCAGGCTTCCCTGCCAACGGCGCCCGCCGCCGGCGCCGGCGGCTGCCAAGAAGCGCGGCGGCGAGGAAGATCGCCGCGAGGAGCGTGGCCACGGCGACGCCAATGAGCTGCCCGGCGCCGGCGGCGACCTCCGCCATCCCGCACCAATGGTGGTGGGGCCTCCTCGGCCGCTCCGCGCGTGGTGGTGGGCTTCTCTGCTGCGGTCGTGGGGCGGCGCCGATGCGCGTCGCGGCGAGGCGGCGGCGGGCGAGAGGGGAGAAGGGAAGCGGCGGTGGTGGTGGTGGGAGGAGCAGGCGGAGACGGGCGGATGCTTCGAGATTGTTCCGATTTATCGGGAGCGGAGGGGAAGGAGGAAGAAGAGGAGAACTCCTCCCTCCGGTTTTCATAGCTGGCTCGGCTCGGCTCCTCCTCCGCATCGCTGGATTTTTCCCAACTCCCAAAAATACGATTTTGACGTCTCTTTTTTTTGAGTTTTTTTTGTCTGTTTAGTTTCAAACAAAATTTTTGGCGATGTTACGTTGAATGTTTGAACATATACATTGAGTATTAAGTATTAAATATAAAAAAAAATCAATTACATAGTTCGTCAGAAAATAGCGAGACGAATCTTTCAAGCCTAATTATGTTATGATTTGATAATGTGGTGCTACGGTAAATATTTGTTAATGACGGATTAATTAGACTTAATAAATTCGTCTCACAGTTTTCTGGCGGAATCTGTAATTTATTTTATTATTAGACTATATTTAATATTTTAAATGTGTGTCTGTATATTCGATGTGACATATAGGGATAAAATTTTTTACAACTAAACAGGTCCAAATGGGCAAAATTTGTTTTGTTCTGGCGTTGCAACTTGTATTACAAGAGGTGGCCACGTCGTCATAGTCCGCGTCAAGGGTCCTGCCTAACAAATGAATTCATTTCATACGGTTGGTTTGTTCTGTAAACTTATCAGATATCTTCGTCTACAATATCTGGTGGCCGGGTTGTGATACTATTTTGTGGCACATAAAAATATGTTAGGAAACGATAGGCGAACAAACGATAAAGAACAATAGATCAATCACAAAAGACACGAGATTTAACGTGGAAAACCCTCCCAAAATAGGAGAGAAAAAACCACGGGCGCCAGCCAGCAAAATATCTTCACTATATCTGAGGTGAGGTTACATCGCCGCACGGCGGCTTACAAGAGGTATATATATAGTGGAACCCTAAAAAGGGATGATGATCCGTACCGCGGGGGCTCCGCCCCCGCACCCCCGGGCGTCCCCAGGCGCACAGCCCAATGGGCCAGCTTCAGCCTTCGCTCCGCTACGGCAGAAGCTGGCCTTTATTAAGTGTAAATGAATTTGGATCACAACTCAACAAAAATATACATATTTTATGATACACGTCGATTGGTAGGACTCGAAAAGAAATTTGATAATATATCACTCTCTATAGCAATCAAGGGTACCGTTGAACCGAGAGGGTATTAATGGAGTTGGCAGAAATTATTTGCAGTCATGATCAAAATAATATATGTCAAAACTTATTGTGAGAAAATGATTCATGCTATGTGAATCACCACATATTGATCATCTCTATGATAAATAAAACATGTCACTTCAAATTATATGTCGACATAATCTTCAAAATCTACTAATATATCTCTTTTAAGTGAAACTAGATAGAGATTTTTACCTTGCAAAGAAAAAAGGATCCATATTATAGAATGTCGCGAGAGATGAGTAGAGCCACGCAACCATAATGTCGATCAACTGCAGCATGCGCAAAATAAGATAAACGGATATCAACCACCATCTTAATTTTTCCAACACAACATCAAAACCAATATCACACAGAACAAGTCGACAACCTGTACTATAAAGTCGTATCGCCAATTTGATCATCGATAGCCCAACAAGCAATCCTTTATGTGTCTTCATCAATTACCGTGCAATCATTTCAAAAATTTTATGGAATACTAATTCTAAAACCTCACTACACTGGCTGGAGGACACACGGAGAGCTAGACTAGAGTTGTGACGGAAGTTTTAGTGGACGATGATGATAAGGAACACAACGTAACCTTTGAAATTATCTTTTTTTTTTCACTGTACCTTCATATTGTTAAATATCTACTTCATCCGTTTCAAAATATAAGACTTTCTAGCATTGTCCACATTCATATAGATGTATGTGTCTAAATTCATTAACATCTATATGAAAGTGGGCAATGCTAAAAAGTTTTATAATATGAAACAGACCAGAGGTAGTATATGACTTGGTGATGTATACTATTAGGTTTTATTTTTTATTTATAACATTTTTCCAAATTGTTTGCGAGGAGCATGATACATACCTAGCACTCAACAAAATTTGTATTCTTTATAGGATATTGACGTGTACTACCTCCTTTACTTTAAAATATAAGTTTTGTTTGGATTCAAAAAGTTAATGTATTTTGAGTCAGATATAGTTTTTTTTTTCAATCCACCAAACATAGTACTAACAATATTTTGGAATTGTCTGAACATGAAAAACCCACGAAGTGGGTGTAAAACACACCGACAAAAACACATCCACTAGACTCGGAGTCCTATTGGTTGACGTAATAAAGCAAAACAAAAGTTAAAATTTGAATTTTTCAAATTTAATTTTGAAGTTGATTTTAGGATATTTTCAATACATATTTTTTCAGCATTGGTTTTTAACTCGTTACAAATAAATATATAAAGATTTTACCAATAAATCAATTCTTATTTTCAAATAAATCATTTTGGCTTGCAAGGACGAGCCTCTCGTACTCTAAACCTTTGTGCCGTAGCACTGGTCCCCCTGTGGGACTGGGACCGGGTGATCTGTCACGCGATCTGACCGCACATACGCCCTCGCCGATCGCTAGCTGCCCCTCCCCTGCCTGCCGCTCTGTGCCAACTCACGTGCAGCGATCTGCCCGCAGCAGCAGCAGCGTCTCGCGCGCACCACACTATTCTCAGATTTGTTGTATGCTGCATGGCAACCAAACCCATCAAGGGCTCAAGCCCCGGCCGCACGTACACGAGGCACGAGAGTTCACCGACACGCTCGCGAATCCCCCCGTTGTATGTTTTGGAGTAGTATTCCTACTTTTCTGTATGCGATGAGATATTTTAAAGTCGCTCACATTTACTTAATAAACCAAAACAGTTTATCAGAAAATAGTAATATTTAATTTATAGTATAAAATTTTTATATATGTGTTCTTAGCGACTAAAATTTTAATGTAAAAAAATACATTAAATTTTTTTAAATCAATTTTTAATTTAATTTTAAAATTTTAAATTTTAGCTTTGGTTTTGTTCTGGTTTATTAGACTGGGGAGCTTAGTTTAGTGGCGTGGTTTGGTGAGATCAGATATGCCATGGGCCATGGGATCAGACGCCGCTGCCCATACCAGTACCACGGACCTCTGCAAGTTGCAAGAATGCTTCACCATATGAGGAGAACAATGATTGCTCGTATATGATCGTATCGATATTCTTTATTGATTTGTGGACCAAGCGGTAGTTTTGGTTGTTCTATCAGGCCATCACTTGTGTAGCGTGATGGATTCTGTCACAGTAATTGGGTTTCATATTTGCTTATTAACGTACGATTTCACACATAATATTTTTTTCGGGTGGTTTCTGTACTCGCATGTTCCTCTTGTGTTAAGAAGTTCAGAGATGATGGATACTAGGCAAGATCAGTGTTTGTTGCAAAACATAGCTTTAAGGTGGACCATATGTCAGTTGATAATAGTTGTTATAATTGCTACAGTGTTTAAGTTTTGTATGGGTAAGATCCATTTACAAATAAAAAAGACTTCAAATCAACCTTTTATTGAGTGGGGAGAGAACGAAGCAAAAGTAGAAGAGAGATTCTTATAGATACTTTTTTTTATTCCCTTGAGGTTGCCCGTGAACTTATGGTTGTTTTTTTTTCCCAGCTTATGTTCAGTGCCACAAATGGCTATGGTTCATCTTAAGAGCCTTAAGGTTACTCTTTCATAATATTATGGTTGGTCTAAATCATTAATGTAGCATACATTATATATTTTGATAAAATAAAGAAACCAAATAATTAAAATGGAAGATAATTTTGAAAAGGCATTGTTCTTTGCAAACCTGGCTTTGCTATCTTTCCTTAACTTGTTTATTAGCATTATTGTTGTGCTTTATTTAAATACGTGGTCGATAAACAGTGCTGTTTAAATAGAAATAACAAGAATAATTTTAGCCTGCAATTTAGTAATCGCGTACTACCGCATTTATATGATGCGATCTGATGGTCACCTTTTTAAAATTAAGGACGAATCCACACATGTGCGTGCATCCTTGCAGGGGCCAATCATATGCGCGCCTAGCTAGCTGTGCTACCTTCAACTCTTCAAGGCCAACAGATATCTCAAATTCTTTATTAGCTACAGATCCATGATTCAAACAAAAATCATTAGCTCAAGGTGGGTTTGAACACTGAGGTAGTGTTTGGTTGCAAGGATGGGATGAGATAGGGCGAACCCACTTTTAGAGGTGTTTGGTTTAAGGGTGGGTGGGATGTGTTGGTCCCTGGAGAAGAATATTCCTCTAAGATCCGGGACCAACTGATCCGCAGAAGACTGGCGGACGAACTCATCTCACTTGGGACGAGCGAACGGCGTCACCGCGCCATCCGCCACCTCTGCGAGCTCCGCCGCGCGTCTGCGAGCGTCGTCGCCTCCCTGAGCGCCGCCGCCTCGTCCACGCCCGCCGCCACCTCCGCGCGTCCACGAGCGCCGCCGCCTCCGCCTCCTCCATGACCACCGCCGCCTCCACGAGCACCGCTGCTTGTCCGCGAGCACCGCCACCTCCGCGAGTCCCCTCTCAGATCGGGGAGCCGCCTCGCCACCGCACCTGCCACTGCCTCCACGAGCGCCGCCACCTCCGCGAGCACCGCCACCACGAGCGCCGCCTCGCCTCCGCACCCGCCGCCGCCTCCGCCTCGTCCACGACCGCCGCTTGTCCGCAACCGCCGCCACCTCCGCGAGCGCCGCCGCAGCTGCTCCTCTCAGATCCGGGCGCTGCCGAGCTACTCCGCCCCCAGACGGCACTAACGGTGAGTACAAATTCGTCCATCCCATCCCACCTCAATCCCTTCTACCAAACAGAAAACTATAAGCATCCCATACCATAAACCAAACAGATAACTGGAACCATCCCATCCCACAAAACTAGGATAGGTCTAACACATCCCATTTCATCTCTAAACCAAACACTACCTGAAGGGATAGATACAACTCTTTTCCACAAGTAGACGAAAATGTACTCCCTCCATCCCATAGAACATGCTAGAATGGATATGACGTGTTCTAATAAAATAAATTTAAATATATCCAATACCATATTATATTTTATGTTGGTTTTTACACGAGGAAATGGGTACTATGTAATTTAACTAAGGAAGTTGTCTCATATCATTAAATGAAAAGCATGCCTTTAGTTTTGTTTACTATCAAAGTACTTTTGTTTTTTAAAAAACAATACAAATGCATATACTTATATACACATGCAAAATACACACATCTTACCATGTGAACATCTTCGAGAGACTAAATCGATATAAAAGTCTTCATATTAACATGTACGTTATCCAGCACTAAAAATAATTAGTTTGTAAAGTCGAGTAACTGTAACACGCCATGCTTGCTCTGTCGTCCCAGATAAGGTACACTCCAATCCCATCATGCTGCCTCTACAAGACTACAACACACTCCAATACTGTAGGGTATCGTATCGTGCTTGATCTGTTTCAGCCAAAGCCATGCAACGCTCTGGCCCCATCATGCCGCCTCTACAAACCCAACCCCCATCCCACGCCCCCTAACAAAAAAGAAAAAAAAAAAGGAAAAACATGGTCTTTTTTTCTTTTTGAAAACTAAAAGCATGGTCAATATGGCTGAAGACCATGCTGCAGTTGTTGCACGAGATACCCCTCCATCACACAGAGACTTTATTTTTTTACACGCACAGAGACTTTATTTTTAAGTTTCTCTGTCCAACACTTAACCGCATGTATAAATTTTTTTAAAAAATTAGCCACGTATAAAGTATTATATTTTATTATCTAATAACAACAAAAATACTATTATATAAACCTTTTAAATAACACAAATATGAAGTGTTTTTTAATAAGGTGCCTGATTTGCCTCCCTATGAAAAAGAGCTTATTTATCGATCCTCCATTTAGGTTTAATTGTCATATTTTGACCCGATACAAGGACTAAGAACAACAGGCACGCTTAGAGCAATAATATAGCCAACTCCTAGCTCCAAAAATTAACACATCATCTATAGCTAACTTAATAGCCTACTAATACAATAGTTAATTATGGATACATACTACACCATTAATGTTTTCCCCACATTTCTCTCTCACATATGTTATTAGAGTTCGTGTTGCAGCGGGCTACAAATATGTAGCCCGCTTTTCCTCTCTCTCTCCTCTTCTATCTCCACATAATAGTATAGCCCACTACTGACTCCAAATCATCTATAGCCAATGTAATAGCCAATTCATACAATAGTTGCTAACTATGCAATTAATACCTAGTCCCACCTGTCATACACACATTACGTCTTTGAGTCCGTGCTACAAGTTGACTACAAATTTGTAACCCGCTACTCTTCTCTCTCTTTCTTATCTCTTTAAAATATGTTTATAGCTGGCTTATCGCCTGCTATTGTACCTGCTCTAAGTATGAATATGATGTGGCAACATATATAGCCCGCTTATATCATCTTATTATACTCGCTCTTATCATCTTCCTAATCTATTCCTACACCAACTGACCAGCATGCCTATCGTAACGGGGCGTGCAAGCTTGACAATCAAGGTAGAACAAACGATATGTAGCTAATTGTAAATGCCATTAATTTAGCATGCATGCAATGAGCTTTTGAGAAGTGCTCCCGAGGCGTCAACACAACAGCTGGTTAATTTCGCATGTCAACTGAAAACGGCCACAGCTTGCCGATTGCAAATGTGACGATCAAACTTGAAAATCTGATTTTTTTTTTGAAATGTGATAATCAAACTTGAATGGAGGGTGTATTATTTTTAGAAACACTGTACAAAAACAGAAGCTCACAATACGTGCATACTCACCCCTACGAAGGCACACATGCAAACCCTACCCCTATGAGCACCTCCGACAAAAGACTAGGCCAACATATCATGGGATTGAAGAAATCTCTATAGGCGTCTCGCTATCGATGAGTGTGTTTCCTACCACTGAAAGAATAATTAGCCGTAAATATGAGCATCCGTATCAAGTTTGGGACTTGAACTACGCTAGAAAGTGACAAATACTAACCTAGCCAGTTGACTACGCTCACTTCGTGGCTATTTAACTATTTACCACTTTGGGAGGATGAGTGGTAAAGTATTTATCACTTTCTAAGAAAGGGTACTGTGATAGAGATTAAACGATCAAGCTTGTGGGACAGCATGACAGCATGAACACTACAGAATGTGTTCCTATAAAAAGTAGTTATGCCTACTACAGGATGTGTTCCGAGTATGTTGTGATCCTGTAAAGATAGTAGTGATGTCTTAAGAAAAAAAGAAAATGCATACAATAGAAAGTTGGGATCTTGCTCATGGGACGATGTGACAACATGAACCCACGACCTTGACTTCCTCGTCCCCAACCCCTCCCCCCCAATCCTCCGCCTTGCTCATCCCGTCCTAACCGCCTAGTCTCACCAGGAAGCGGCAGGATCGACAATGGCATTGGTTGTGACAAAAGAGACCTTCCCTAAGGAAGCGATGGCGGTGGCAGGAGGAGGGGCAGTCAAGAGCAAGGTTGTAGCTGGCGTACACAAACAAGATCTAGGAGGTTGTGGAGGAAGCCGTCATGGATAAGCCTAATGAGATTTAGGTTGTGACACTAGGGTCAACGAGGCTACGTAAAGCAAGATCAGGGATGACCTCGACGATGCAGATCTAGGAGGTCGCTAGTGGTTGGTGGCACTGGCCTAACTCACTTGCATGGTTCAACTTCGGGCGAAGGATCTTGACAAGCCTAGATCCATGTAGCTACGACAACCATGATCCTATGTGTCGATGCCTCGATGGTGAGAACATACAGGGACCGCCTAATCCGACCGTCGATGCCATCTTCCTCGCAAAGTCTGACCGTCAACTTGCGATCGTGGAAGTCGCTGTCCTCCACCACACTAGGTTCATTCATGTCAACCTGCGCCACCACGTCGACCTTCATCCATTAACCACGCATCCGTCCACAGGCAAACCATCCTTACTGCTGAGCACTGCCGTCGATTTTAGATGCGCCTCCTTGAATCCATATCCTCAAAAGCAAGTCTAAGTGAGACGACACAATTTGGCTTCACATGATAGTATGCCGCCATGAATACGATGCTAATGGGTATGAGCTAGGGAATTGATGGGGGTATAAGTTTGGTATCTATGAGTATCAAAACTTGTACCAGTCTGACATCAAGTATCGTTTGGAGAGATGGGCACAAGATCCCATCCTGTAGCAGCCCCTAAAATTTAGCGTACGCTTTTCTTTCGTATTTTCTTCTTTCATTTTGTAAACAACTTGGTAGCAAAGCTGCAACTTGATAATTCATAGGGGTCATGGTGTCTAAACCGAGTTACCTAACTAGGAAAAACCTATTCCGAAGCTCTTCCAAAACGTGACAGGTTGGGCAGTTTTACCGAAGTGGACTAATCCCTGCCCATAGCAAATGTTTCCTGTCATATTTCAATCTAGGATGTTGCGGCATAACCTGGGTGTGGAGACATGAACGAGTCGAACCCTATTTATCATGATGTAATATCAAAGAAGTGGCATGCGAGGGGGCTTTGTGTTGATTCAAACTGACCATCGAAACAGTGATGACGCACCCTCAATAGCGTAGTACTACTAGGCAACATTGAGTGAATTTTCGGCATGATTGATGCATTTCCTTTTCACCGCGAAAACTACAGCACTGCAGACACATGTACATATGGGACCAACCGAAGCCGTACAGAAAAGTAGCTATCGACAGAACTCCACCCCAAAGATTACCATTTTAATTTTCAAATATCAACTTCCAATATGAACGCTACTGTAGACACTACTGGAGAAGTGATCTTTGCCAGGTTGCCCAAAATCTACAATAGTCCCGGTTCAACCAAAAACCGGGACTAAAAACCATTTTTAATCCAGGTTTAAAAGTGCAGTGGGACTATAGAATCTTTAGTCCCGGTTCTATTTGTGTCAGAGGATGTCAGGGCGCCAGAGATTTATAGTCCCGGTTAGTAACACCAACCGGCACTAAAAATCCATCTTTAGTCCCGGTTGGAGTTACCAAACCGGGAGTAAATATTTCTCTCCCATCTCCGATCGGTTAATTCCTAGACAAGACTTTACTCCTCACTGAGATATTTAGATAAGATCGGATCATCCCCTCTCCTCCTCCTCCCCCCTCCTCCCCTCCCATCCGGCGGCCGGTGGGGCCGCAGGCGGCAGGCGCCGGCCGTCAGGAGGGGAGACGGGGGGCGCGCATGCATGGAGGCCGGGCGCCGTCTCCTCTACCGGCGTCCTTTCTTTTTTTTATATATAATTTTTGATTCGCTGAGATGTATAATTTCTTTTTTTTAGAATTTGTGATTCATTGCATGGATATGAGATGTATAATCTGTGATGTATTTGATTTGTGTGTATAAGTAACTTAGGATTTGTGATGTGAAGATTTGGGATGTTACTTTGATTTGGGGATTTGGGGATATGCATGGCACTCAATTTAATTTGGGAGAAAATATAGGGATTAACTCTGGCAAGTAGCGAGAAAACAATGGAAAAAACAAAAGAAAAGAGGACCAATCAGGATTGTCGCTACCCTCTCTTTAGTCCCTAACACCAACTGGGACTAAAGATTCAACTTTACTCCCGGTTATTTCATCCGGGATTAAAGATGGATATATTTGGTTCTGGATTCGTAGCCCCGATTGAAAAACAGGGACGGATTCATAACCAGGATTACAAACGGTTTCCCCGGTAGTGAGAGTAATACTAGTATTGATTATATTTGTCACGTTGTACGGGTTGAGTTAACAGCCGCGTCGTAGCTGAACAGAAAAATCCAACAACACCCCCTGCAGTCTGCAGCAAATGTGTCGGCTACTGCCCTGCAAGGCTGCACGGCTGCAACATGAGAGACCACGGATGCGGCTTCCCTGTCCCTAATTCCTGTTCCCATCTCTGTTCCTTGCCAGATGTCAATCGTTTATTGGTTTTGTATTTTCTAGTGGGCCTCCACACCCTTGCGCCTTCGTCACACGCATGGCGTTACGTCTCCGTTTCCTTTTTCTTGTATGAGTAACACTAGAAATAAAAAACAATTCTTTGATGCTTCCCTCATCCCATCAGCCATGGTCCTGAAGCTTCTTGATGGTGGCGGCGGCGGTGACGACAACGACGGATTCGATTCCTCTGCTGCCGAGCACAAGCGACACGAGCAGATCGGCAACCTCGCCGTCGAGCTCAAGCACCAGCGCCTTGCCTCTAAGCCATCAGCTATGGTACGGAGGTAAGATAGTTTCATGGGGTTGCCGGCGGCGGCTGATTTGGTCCCTTGCAGCTGAGCACAAGTGACGCGCGAGCAGATCGGCGACCTCACCGGCGAGCTCGAGCACCACGCAGTGCATTAGGCGACACAACATCAATCTCAAGTGCAGGCCACCCAATCGATTGCCTTGCTTCCGAGTTCCAGCTTGAGCTCTTGGAACTAGCGCGCAGGTACTTGTCTTTGATCCTAATCTTCTTTTGTGGTTTTGCTTTACTATTCTTTTGGGTACAATATCACAATGATATTTTGTAGCATAACAACATTGCAAAAATATTTTGTAGCCTGAAGAAGTGAAGATAATTTTTGCAATCTCAGACCCCTAGAATGTATAGTTTAGTAACTTGCAAGTGTAAATTGTTTCTGTACTAAATACATTAAATAAATTAATTGAACATGTAGTGAAAATCAGTGTCATATTGCTGAATCGGCCTCCCTTGATGGAACTCTTGACTTTGTTGAGTCATTAACATAGGAGTGTGAACTGAAGTATGTGTGTATGCATCCAGAGCAGCGCTATACTCTGACACGTGTAAAAAATTGTGGTTACTGGGAACCTCTAGATGATCCTAGCACAAAAAAAAGTAATGGAAAAAGATCAACGACAATAATCAACGCAAGCAGTTTCTTTTAAGAAAAACAATTATGTGTTGAGTATACCATTTCTGTAGTATGTACTGCTTGTGGTTGTGCTTGCATCTCTACAGGTTGAGGATGCGGTGATTGGGCTGGGACATCATTGATCTTCTTTCTTTTCCTCCTTGATGAAGCTTTATCTAAGCTGCCAATAGGTCTTGCTGATCCACGAATTTCCTTTTTCTTGAGCTTAATGCCTAATGGCTTCCTAGGCTTCTGATTTTCTTTCACACCTGCAAAGACATATTACGACATGCATATTTAAAAAAAAAGCTGTGATCCGATCATAAGACTAATAATTAGTTCATAGAACTGTTAAACGAACCTTGTGGAGATGACGAGGTCTCTAAATCTGGATTGCATCTGATTTTCAAGCATTTCTCTATGTCTTCTACCAATTTTTGAGCACAATTAGTAGATATGGAATATGTTTCTTCAGACTCTGCAGCTCGGGAAGCAATTCTAACGAACATTCTACACAATGAGAAGTATTGATCTGATAACTTTATTCTAGGATCATCGTGTGTGTTACCACTGCCACTTATATGTAGTACTTTTGCATCAATTGTCCATCTTTTTAGTATATACATTTGAGGAACCGATTTGATGTTATTGATGTCAAGTACTTTCAGGGCATGAGAGCACAGGATACCAGCAAATTAAAACTTCTTGCAGCTGCATTTGACACTAGATTCCAATGGTGAGAATTTAACAGCATGTTCATGATGCTTACCATGAGACTTTATTTTATGCACCTTTTGTTCATCAACATCACCACAGTAGAATATATCACAATTTAAAGTCTGCATTACTTCTTCCTCAAAAATCTTATATATTGCTGGAGTATAAACCTCTACTACATCTCGTAATATTCTCAACTCTGCTTTTGGCCTTGGTGTACTTTGTGTTGCTCTAAAATCACACTTTACCTCTTCATATCTTTTATCTCCCAACAACCTGTCGAAGTGCTCAAAAAAAGTAAGCATGTCATATTTCACACTAATATAACCCTTTAATTCATTCTTAAAACTTTCATTTCTTTGGGTGGTACTCATATCAGCAGAGAATGTGTTTCGGCCATATACTAGTGCCCATTGATGTCGTTTGTCAAAAATCCGCTGCAACCATTTATTCTGTTGTAGCTCATATTTGTCATGCAATTGATGCCATGCTTTTATAAATTCTTCCTCCTCCTCTTGATCATATATGCAATTCTGAAAGTCACTATTAAATTTCTTATAATCCTTAACACACCCAGCAAGGTGCTTGCAGGCATTTTGATTCATATGCCATACACATATCTGATGATGAGTTCCTTTAAGAACTAATTTGATTGCTTTAGCCATGGCTGCGTCTTCATCTGTCAAAATTGTTTTTGGCTTCTTTCTTGACATAACATTTAGAAAAGTATTAAATAACCAAACAAAACTATCAGCCGTCTCATCATATAAAAGTGCAGCACCAAAAACTGTAGTCTTCTTATGATTATTCACTCCTACAAGCAAACCAAAAGGGCGTCCATCATCCAATTTCCTGTATGTTGTGTCAAAGCAAACAACATCCCCAAAGTCTTCATAATCAACAATCATTTTAGAGTCAGCCCAAAAAATATTTGTTATTAAATCATCCTCATCGACCTGAATAGAATAGAAAAACTTGACATCTTTTGATGATTTCTTCTCCATATATTCTAACACTCCTCCGGTGTCACCTTGTTTTGTCAGCAGCGACCTTTTTGAGTATAACTTATTCTTCATGTCAACACGAGTGAAGCCAAGATTCTCATATCCACATGATTGTTTTGCCAACATGTCAACAGCCGCTTTAGTTGAAATGCCTACAGATTTTGCAACTTCAACACTTGCAACCTGAGCTTCATTTACCTTCCTTTGTGATCTTAATTGGTGAGCTTGACTTTTAGTGGCAAGAATATGGCTATGTTCAGGCACAAAGTGGTAGACCTGATAGAATCCATCTATAAAACTTATCTTTATACATGCTTGACACTTGCACCGAGTTTCTGGTCTGTTAAAACTATTACCATAGACTAAAGCTTCTCTTCTTTTATCAACGCCTCTAGTTCCTGTTATACAATGAACTTATTTAAAATCTAATATACTATAAAAAATTTAATGTCACAGTAAAATGACATGAAGAAAATACCTTCACGAGAACAACAGAATGTCCTATTCTTTATAATTTTTGTATTTCCCATATAATGGTAGCTGCTTCTTCTAATGCTGAAACCAATCTCAGAAGCATATGCATTGTAAAATTCATAAGCTTCTTGTTCAGAGTTAAATTTCATTCCGACCTTTGGCGTCATTTTTTCTGAAGCTTTTCTGGTATGAGAATCTTCATTTGCTCCCTGATCCTGATTTTATTTATTATAATATTTCACATCAAATTGGTTTATGAGAAAATTCAACTCAGATTCAACTAATTTAACAAAATGTAGAGCAGAATATATTAATCTTACCGTTTCTATTTGCTTCATTCCCAGGCCAGCGGATGAATCATCAGGCTCAACAAGATTTGTGAATGACGTCGTTGCAGCAAATGTATTGTCCAAGAACATGGGACTTGCTCCTGCATCATGCAGTTGTGATGCCTCTGATGGAGGAATCATGCTATTGTTTGGCATAGCACCAAGATCTGGCGTCGATGCCGGTGCTTGATAAGAGAGATTAATTTATCAAGATGCTAATGCATGTTTAGATATGAGTTGTTTGGATGCTGGAGGATTTAACGGGAGAACTGAGACAAATGGCGCCATAATTCTTTTCCCCGCCAGCAATTCTATCTATTTGGCGCCTAAAATCTGTTAGTAAAATTAATGGTGTTGTTTCTAACTATTAAACGGAGACGTAACGCCGTGCGTGTGACGGAGGCGCAAAGGTGTGGAGGCTCTCTAGAAAATATGAAACCAATAAGCAATTGACATCTGGCAAGAAACAGGGATGGAAATAGGAATTAGGACAGGGAAGCCGCATCAGAGACCACCCGCCCAACCCGGCGGATGTGAAACCGAGCTCGCGCCACGTCGAGGCAGCCGTGACACGCGCAACGCATGGCATATGGCCGTTCTCTTCGGTCGATGTGGCGACGTACGCCTCCCGGCCGACGGATCCAACGACCAACAACCAACGGCGCGCACGGAAATGAATGGGTGATTCGAGTGCTAGTGGCGACGTACGGCGACGGTGATGCTCGCATGGGCGCCGGCCTCCGCGCGGCACCACGGCGCGCGGCGGCTGCTCTGCTACGGCCTGATCCGGGAGAGAAGCGGAACGGAACACACTTCGCGTACGTACGTATTCATTGCGTCTGGTTGGAGGCTGGTGGTGTTTTGATCAGACACTAAAGGGTGCGATCGTTCCAGCAGTGATGGTGAACTGTTTAGCCGCACACAAAACAAAACGGGAAATACACTTAGCATATAATTAATTAAGTATTAATATATATATATATATATATATATATATATATATATTTGAAATAAATTTGTTGGATTTTTTGACAACTTTTTTATTGAAAGTTTTCGTATAAAATATACCGTTTAACAATTTGAAAAGCTAACGGAAAACGAGAAGAATCTAATCATGAAAAGCTGAAACGATCGCACCCTAAATTCTACGTCACATCGGATGTTTGGACAGTAATTAGAAGTATTAAACATAGACTAATAATAAAACTAATTATATAAATGAGAGCTAATTTGAGAGACAAATTATTATGGATTAATTAGGCTTAATAGATTCGTCTCGCGAATTAGTATAGGGTTATGAAATGGGTTTTATCTTAGTATGTGTTTAATATTTTAATTAGGGTTCAAACATAGGATATGATAGGAATTTAATCATGGATCTAAACAGGGTCAAGCTAGGTCCGCCTGGAGCTGAGTCAGTTGCAGGTTTGCAACACTTGCAAGTTGCAACACACGTGTCTTAAAATTTGTTCGTTCGTTTCGTCAGTGGTATGGGTAGCATTTATCTACACGCTGACGTCTCCATCGTGATAATATCAGGTGGGTCAAATATAGTAATGGCGAAGCATAATCTTTTTAGTCCTATAGTAGAAGCTAGAGTGTGTATAGTTTGCAATTTATTCTTGCTTAGTTAGCTTGAGTGTGTACTACACTACTACTTAATTAGTTGGGTTCAAGTCATTGTCAATCTGAGGTTAAGGCTGCTTTCGTAGGAGCAAATACATACATGTGCAGTTAAGTTATATTGCACCAAAAAAATAATATGTAGTGCAAATCCCTGTATATACTACAAATCTGAAAACTATTGTAGTATATATACGGTAGTTTTCAGGTTTATAATTTGCACTACGTATAACACATATACTGCGTATCTGTAGAGCTACTGAACATTTGTCTGAACCTGTTGAGTCGAGCATGAGCCTAGCTAGCTGGCTAATGGCTTGCTGGAGATAACTCGTTGTCTCGTTGAACAGTTGAAGGCCTTGATTATTAATAAAATATTTCGCGAACGCGATTATTAATAAAATATGGAGGGAGTATTATTGTTTTAGATCGACCGCAACCGCGTGGCACCGCTGGGGCGTGCGTTCTGTCGAGTCTCTGGATGATTAAACCTGAAGCCTTGATGGCCTCGATCAGAATATTCGTTTGGTCCGAGAGTTGTACATTTAAGAGAAGCTCGTACTGGGGTGTTTGGGTGCTCTCTCACGAAAAATAAGTCCCCCTCTAAGAGCCCCTTTGAATCATAGGATTGAAAAAAACGTAGGAATAGGAAAAACGTAGGATTTTGATACAAGTGTAAGTATAAAACAGAGGATTGCAAAACACAGGAAAAACACAGGAATGGCCATTTGATTGGACCGCAGGAAAAACGCAGGAATTAGAGGAGAGATGAAGACTCATAGGAAAGTTTCCATGAGGTAGAACCTCATGCTAGATTTCCTCCAAAACTTGCATGTCTTTAGGCATTCTATAGGAATTTCATAGGATTTCATAGGATTCATTCCTTTGATTCAAAGGGCTATATAGGAAAAATTACTATAGGAATGGAATCCTTTAAAATTCCTATGAATTACCTTTTAATCAAAGGGGGCCTAAAAACTTATTTTTGACACCCAAACACCCCAGGCCCCATCGTTTGGTTTTTTTTCCTAATACGTCAAAACGGCTTATTAGAGAATAAAAATGAATTTGTAGGTAAAACTTTTATATATATGTTCTTGGTGACTTAAAAACCAATACTAAAAAAAAAGTACGTTGAAAATATCTCAAAATCAATCTCAGAATTAAGTTTAAAAATTTAAAATTTAGCTTTTTCTTTAGCTTATTAGGCCATCCGATGGGAGCCCCCCTTAGCTAGGAGAGGATAAGAGGACTACGCCAAACAACACCTCGTGCGTTCGGGAGAAGGAGAGTTAAAAGAACTTTTTCTTCCCACATGAAAAACAAGTTAGCTTATTAACATATGATTAATTAAATATTAGTAAAAACTTAAAAACTAGATTAGTACGATTCTTTAAAATAACTTTCCTCTATATATATATATATATATATATATATATATATATATATATATATATATATATATTCTGTTTAGCAGTTAAAAAAATATACACATGAAAAACAAAAGAACAAAGTTGGCAAATGAGAGAAGAACACACCAAAGAATGGATTCCAGCCATGCATTTGCCGTTTAGTACGTCGCCGGGCCAGGTTCAAAAGGCAAAAGGACATGAGACAAATGAACTGCATTTTCCCTTTTGTTTTCTATTTTTTTGGTCTGCGTGGAGTGATCCTTGTCTAACTCCAACCTGGAGCCCTGGACTTTTGCACGAGTGCATGCCACGCAGATCTGATGTGACATATCTGCAATTCGGCAAGCACTACGGCGATTACAAATTAAGGGGGAGGCCGTTGAAACTTTTTGTTGGAAGAGAAGGCCCATAAATTATATACTACTGTACCATTTCCCCCACTAAGCATTTGAGACGTCATTGTTATCAAGTAATGCTGAACAAACCGTTGCAATTGCAGCCATAAAAATGAAGCACGAAAATCAAACGGGCACGCCGACGAAGAAAAATGCCCGAATGAGCAACGAAAAGCCAGGACGAAACCGAAGATCCGACAACCTGTTGCCGATCAAAAGACAGTTGTCCGGCCCCATCGCCCCGGCATGATCTGAAGCTAATCCGGTTGTGGGGCTTCTATTTCAGGTTCGTTGCACATTTGCATCCCAGAACAATCACTTCAGAATTCAGGTATCAAACCAAAAGACGTACTACTTGATTCATATTTCTCTGAGAGATTCAAATGAAATCGAAATGATATTCACTTTTTAACCAAAAAGGTATCGTGCACCACCTTTCAATACAACAAACATGAGTTTTTCTACACCGGCTAGTTGTAACAGCATGGAACAATACATACACTAATAAGGACCGATACATCTCTTCAAGAAAAGAGTAGCAGAAAATGCATCACAGCAGCAGCTCTCATTCATCAGTGTGCTGGATTGTTTTACACGCGTATTAATCTTGTTCAGCTCAACCATCCCTCCTGCATTTGTGCAGAGGAAGAAAATTCCACTTATTCGACGAATACATGGGATTCCTTTTGTTCTTGTTCAACTCTGCTGTATAGCAACAGCTGTTGGCAGTTGGTGCTGAACTGGTAGCATGCTGTCTTAACAGTGAGAAAAGGTTTACTGATGATCCCTTTGGTGCAAAGTGTATGTATGTAGTCAAGGAAATCAAATGATTAGCCAGCAGTCTGTACTCTGCTCCATCGGTTGTCATCATTATCAATCTGGCGAATATAGCTATATCGGTTTTCTCTTATGTAAGTCACTCCAGACCATATTCCACGAACAAGAAGGATGCTCACGAACACCATACTTCCAAATGTGCACACCACCTGAGCACAAACAATATAAACAGTTACTGAAGGAAAGGCATGGCACTAGAAGACAGTGTGTAGGGGTGTCAGTTGAAGAGAGTAACAGTCAGTACTCAGTAGCCCTGCTTGAGAACCAGGGTGTAGTTTAAGCTTGTATGCAATTATAAGGGTTAGGACCGTACGATTTACACCCCACACCCACCCGCCCTGCGCGAACTACACTACAATACCGGACATTTGACACCTCCAAGCTATTGAATCTGGACAAATTACCCCCCTGGCAAAAAACGGAGTGGTTTTGATACTACATGGTGTTAATTTGGTCACATGGCAATCCACTCAGCAAGATTATGAAATAATTTTACAAAATCCGACTGTCCCCATTTGCCAGCATATATTCCTTCTTACCCCTTCTCTCTCTCTTGGATCCAGGCGACATCGCCATCTACTCCTTGCAGCCACCACCTTGGCCTCTCTGCTCACTGCCTTCAGATCGACGGAAGGAAGGGGAAGGCAAGCGACAGGAGTGGAGGGAGGGGAAGCGACGGAGGACAATGGCACGACCTCGTGGAGGATAGCGGTGGACCGAGCTCATCCAGAAGGGGAAGCCCACCAGACGCCGGGGGTTGGGGTGGGTATGGGATCAAACTTGACAGCAGTAGCAGTAGGCTCTTTCTCTACTAAACAGAATTCATAATTTCACTAAAGAGAATCATCTTAATAAGACGAACCATTTCCATCTATTATCAATAGGAAATGTTACAACGAATAAAAAACTCGTATTCCAAAAGCACCAGAGGTAAATCACATGACCAAACTACCAGAATGCTAAGAAATGAAATTTGCTGAAAGTGTCAGTGCAAAAGAATACAAGATTCATTCTCATTTGGTCTGAATTCATCCATCGAAAACGCCATTATAAGCATTAAGTAATCTCATGATTCTAAACTACTTGTATGTCTCCCAGAAACAAACTTGTACTTGTAATGCATGTGGAGTATTTGTTATTTCATCACAATTTTTTTTTATAATTTTCTGAATTGAAAGCATAACTGTTTATTGATCATAAGCATGACTCCAATCAAAGAGTAGACAATCAATAAGGAATGATTGAACCATGTGCTGATGTGCACCATTCCCTACTCTGAGTATATATGCACATTATTATATACTCTGTACTAGAACATGTTTTTGTTTTATGCTCAAAACTGGGAGCAAGCATCTAGTACAAGGGAAAAGAGGGCATCACTTCAACAAAGTGAGGATTCTCATCTACACGTGACAGTTAGAGAAAAGGACAATCTTTTTTGTGGTATCATATACACTTGTCTGGTTCTCATCCATGTTCATCAAACTTGGTTGACCAAAATTTGAAAACCAAATTTACGAGACATCAGAATGAAGGGAAAAAACTCAAATCAAACATTTAAAAGTGTCATATCAGCATGTAATCAGACACTGATTGTCTTCTTCACTCTCTAAGCGAATGACAACAAAGGTAGAACACCCATTTGTTCTCTGGACATACATGAAATTCAGAAGCATGCACAATGTTTGTTCTCTGGACATATAATGTTATTCCATTATATGTCACTGTTAGTATCAGCGGAGGAGCCAAGCCCCAGCAACCGTGGCTGGTCTCCAGGCTCTGCAATCAGCACATGAGCAAGACAGCACTCCATCAATTACTACTTGATCTGCTGGTTCGAATGGGAGCCAAACCAACCAAGCAAACTACTTGATATGCCGGTTTGAATGTTTGCTGCACGAGGGTCAAACCGACACAACTCTAAGCTAGCACTCATCACCACATTTGTCAGGATGATAATAGCCCCATAGTCTAGCCCATTGGCAATAGACAGCCATCATCTCAACGATATAATCTCTCGTACGTACTGGTTTTGCTCTTCCTAAATCACAACTTGGCAGCTGTCGGTTTTGCTTGCGTTCATAGTATATGGTCTATGGAAGTATGGAGCTATACTGATTTTTTATGTACTTGTTATACATCACTAGGTTTGACCAGGCTCAAGAAAATTCCTGAATCCTCCACTGGATAGTATCACAGTGTAACACTTAGTAGTTCATATCAAGGGCATGATCACAATCAACTCACAATTTTGAAACAAGCCTCAGACGAATGAATTGCTCACCTCAAGTAGCCCCTTTAGGACCCATAGAAACGTGAGAACAAGCACGCCGTTGACCGAGAACTTCACCTGCACAAGCATAAACTAAACACATCAAGGCCAGATCACACAATACAGAGAAGGATCCGCTCAATTTGAACAAGAAGAAGATTGAAACCAAAGGGGAGAAACGGAAGGGTTGAACGGACCAGCTCAGCGGGGACGGAAGGCGGCAGCACGGACCTGGCGGCGCGGCGCGCGCGGCGGGAGACCTTCCTGAACACCGAGTGCAGGAAGCGGACCAGGAGGTCCAGGCTGCGGTCCTCGTCGTCGTCGTCGTCGTCGTTGTCGTCATCCTCCTCCCCCGCGTCGTCGTCGTCCTCTTCCCTGCCGTCCCGGTAGGACGCGGCGGCGCCCGAGAGGTCGCCGACCCAGGGGCGGGCGTCCGGGACGACGACGACGGCGTCGGGGTGGCGGCGGCGGGCGGCGCGGAGGAGGCGGATCGGTGGCAAGGGGCGGAGGTGGCGAGGGGAGGGGTGGAGGTGGCGGGGGGAGGAGGAAGGGGCCGGGAGGAGAGGAGGGAGGAGGGAGGCGGTGGTCGCCATGGGAGGCAGCTGCGATTGGAAAGCAGGTGTGTTTTTTTCTTCCTTTTTTTTATCTCTATACTTTTTTCAGGCTCTTTACAGTTACTCTCGGTCACAGTCTCACAGAGTGAGCGTGGTGAAACGGCTGATTACTCGTAGGCAAAAACGAGAGAGATAATTAGGCTACGATTAATTAAGTATCAAAATTTTAAAACTTAAGAATTATATTTATTTTTTATTTTAAAGTATTTGCTATAATAAAGTTTCCGTATGAAATACATCGATTAAAAGTTTAAAATATGTGCTAACGAAAAAGATAAGAAAGCAGCTAAATCGAAAAGCAGTTTAAAACGGACACCACCATTATTTGTTTTTACTAGCCAAGAGCCTGTGTGTTGCAACGAAAAACAAATTGAGCTTGTAGTTTATCAAGTCAGTTATGCACGTATTTAGTACAAGCAGTACCTTTATGATTTTTCTTATTGAATAAGTATGTGATTTCAAAATTTAGGGAGAGCTAGCAGTGAAACAGGATGACTCATTGGAGGATAGTATATCTCTCCTATCATAAAAGTTGAAAATATTTTTGCCGGTATTTTGATACGTCATTCGTATTTGAGTCAGTTTTTAAGTTCTTTCATTTTTAGAAATACATATCCATGTTTGAGTTGGATTTTAAGCTTGATTCCTTTAATTGAAAATGTTTTATGGTATTTTGGTACGTCATCCGTATTTGAGTCGGTTTTAATTTTCTTTCGTTTTTCGAAATACATATATGTATTTGAGTTGGATTTTAAGCTTGTTTCCTTTTGGAAGTATAAAATGAGTCATATAAGAAATTTTTTTAAAAAAAAAACTCACATGCTAACTTGAGATGAAATACAGATTTCTAATTGCAGCTCATGATTTTCTGAAAAAATATCCAAGTGAATTCCCACAATGAATTTTATCCTAGTTATGACAATAATAGAATTAAAATAGCATTTACCCGTTGCAACGCACGGGCATTTTTTCTAGGAATAATATAAATTGTGGGATCCAAATATTAGTGGTAGGGGTGAATGATAGAATGGACACCACCATTACTAGTAGTATAGATAACAACTTTCCAGTATCCTTATCTAAGTTGAAGCCAGATTAAAGGCTCCTTTGATTTGATTTATAGGGGAACATAGAAAAATTAAAGAATTTCAATCTTAAAAAGAAAATCCTAAGAAAACCTTTGAAACAAAATATTATCATTTTCTTTAAAATTTCTATAGAATGGGTAATTCTATGAAGATTGTGGAAGAAGTTAGCAAAAATTTCCAACTCTTGAAGAATTTTCTTTAAGACTTATCTCTCTAATTCTATTCCTATGTTTTTTCTATGGTCTATTCAAACGATCATTTCTATATGTTTATATGTTTTGCACATATATTTCTATCCAAATTCTATGTTTTCTTATTTCCCTTTTTTTTTCAATCCCAAACTTTTATACTTGAGGCTTGAAAACAAACATTTTTTTCCTCCTAAATCCTAAAAAACCTGTACATACAATAATAACTATATGTCAAATAATCAATTCATTAGCAAATGGTACCTACTTGTTTTAATCACGTCCTATTTCAATTTTTGAAACCTAATTTTAGAATTAAATCATTTTCCTCGCTTTCGATTCTTACCATAAGATTTGGACCACTGAAAGTGAAACTACAAACGTCTTACCCTATATTTTATCTTACTCCGGCCATGTTTTTCGGCTTATAGGTATTATTAGATGAATGGGTGAATCTGATCGAGTTTATGACCATTATTCGGTGGCACAAATAAAAAAATTAAATATTAGAAAAGTTGATGATTTGATTTAAAAGAAGTTTACCAAGAAATGTTGATAAAAATGTCTTTTTTTCAGAAAATGTATTGTTTAGGAGCTTGGAGAACATGTATGCAATAATCCATAATTCGTAAGCAATCAAGATCTATCCTAAGCCCCCATTTGAATCACTCGCTGTTTTATATTACTTTGTTTTTTAGGAGTTTTGTCTTTAAGTGTATCTTTGATGGTATAGTTTAACATCATAACATTTACCTTTTTAGATTCTCTATAAAAATACTTTCATGATATACATTTTGTATGTTGTTAAAATATACATATTTCTATAAGTAGAGATCAAAGATAGAAACATTTGACTCAAGACAAACCAGAATGACAAATAATTTGAAATTGAGCAAACAGATGAAATGTAAATAAACATCGATGGACAATCTACTTATTTATTTTTAATGATAAATTGAATATTATATATTATAACCTACCCCGCATGTCTTAAAAATAGCAACCTACGATCAGATTAAACACAATCTAGGTCCAAATTCGTGATCTTAGGAGTAATGTTTAATCCAGTTGTAGTTCCTATATTTTGAAATAAAGGGAGTAATAAATAGGTTAGCACAAGTAGTCTAAACAAATTCGTTGTAAAAAGTTTTTTTTTTAAGAAATCGTAGCAAAAATTTTATGGCAATAATCCAAGTAGACCCATTTGCCACCAAACCCAGTTACACAACCAATCCAAGCAGAAACAGTACAACACACCAAATCTCAAACTTTCATCTTTTCGATTAGTCAAACTGTACAATGATTAGGCTACAGAGTTTTCCTCGAGAACTTCGACGACCACCAAACTCGCTCACCCCAATGGAAACCTGTGTGCAGCCTTTGCAAACCTGAAAGAGTGCATCCCTCCATTAGCAGTCCAACGCGCGATCATTTCAGGACTTTCAGGCGTGTCAATTGTTCATCACCAGCTGCTGACTAGCTACTCCACTTTCATCGAATCTGCAGCATCACGATCGCCAGAATTTCAGCTGCAGAAGAAATGTATTTAAAAAAAGCAAGTAGGGCAGTGGAGCTCTGAAAAATACCAGAGTTCTCTAAGCTACTGGTGCCAGCGGCGTCTGAAGCGAAACCGGCCGGAGCAATGTTGCGAAGTTCCTCGTCCCAGATGAGGCCTCTCTGCTGCAGCAAAGAAAACATGAATAACTCTCGGCTGTTCTGAAGGATTTGAACTACTGTATTCACTGGAGTTAGATGTAGACCTGAGGAAACGAAGCCAAGTGAGCGGCCCTTGCCAAATGAACATCTGCGGGATTTGGGACACACACACTCCCGTACAAGCCAGGAGGTGAGAGGCATTGCTGAGCCGCCCTGTAAAGGTTAGGATGGGCATTGCTCAATTGCGGGCTGCATCCCAGAAATGCGGAGCGAGCATCTTGTGAACAAAGGATCTGTATGGCAGTGAAAAAGAAAGGATCAAGGTGTAGCAATGGTGATAGATGAGTTATTTGTTCTTCAGAGTTGGAGTTTTTTCATCTTACATCTTGCAGGTCGAGGTCAGAGTTCAACTCAGGACTGATTGTCGAGAGCTTCATCGAGAGGAACTGCAAAACCCGGCACGGATAAGCACTTCATGGATAGTTCAGTCAGTGATTGGCATTGAGAAGTGTAAATTCTTGTTGACAAGATATGTAATTTCGGGACACTTACCTCTACCTGTCGCTGCAGAGACTGGACGTAGTTTATGATCTCGTCGAGCATCATGGCCTTCCCTGTAATCTGCTTTGTCAAGAGCAACATGTTCACACAGGTTAGAGCACACCACACCATCACAGACTCAAAGAGTTATTGATTTCGTTGCTACCTTGTTGCATCCTGGGACGAGGTCCTGCAGAAGCTTCATCCTTTCGTTTATCTTCTCCCTTCGAAACTGCATTCAGATGGTGAAGCTGTGTGAGCAAGAAAATCTATACACAGAAAGATCTTCCATTAATGTTGGAGAGATCAATTACTCTTTCTGCAAGGCTGTGGCTGTTGGTCGCCTGGCCGCGTTTTGCCCGGACATGCACGTACTCCTCCCTGCTAGCGTCAGCATCACCCGCCTTCTCTCCGGCATGCTCCATGCTGAGTTCTCTCTGAGGCATTTCACCGGTTTCCTCCTGCAGTAGTACGATTTTCACGATGAAACGTGCTCCCACCCGATGAAGCTAAGCAAAGAGAGCTTCTAATTAACTTGTTACTTGGGAATGTAGCGATGAACTGCCCTCGCCTGAGCCCTTCCTTTTACTGCCCTTCAAACACTTGTCAATGCTCATGTTTCTACTTAGCTGAGTATCTGGGGAGTTGGAACACGGAAACTGTAATAGTTAGGAACTTCACAAATTAAGAAACTGTGGTTATCTAATTGAAAAAAAAAAAAAGAGGAGGATAATGTGGTTATCCTTGAAAATAGAACATAGGTAACGAGAGAGACATACCGCCGGTAGGATTGTAAAACTGAATCCCCTCTTGCAAACTTGCATTATGCACAGGAAAAAGGATAGGCTCGTCGAAGTCCATGGCAAGGTCAAGCGAAGCAAGCTGGTTAGCTCCGACCGCGAAACAATGCCCTTGGCTGCTTGCAGCAGCACTGCAGGGAGGGGAATACATCTGCAGAAGAAACGATGATCAATCACATGATGACCATTATATCACAACTCTCTGAGATAAGTCATCTAGTGTGTACTAGATTAGATAGATGCTAGTTCCCAACTCCCAAGAACATACATATGAAGAAATTAAACAAGCCACCAACCTTGTGCCTGATACTTGATCTCAGGGTGATATTGCAATCATTTTAAGAAATGCGTGATGGCCTTCTAAATTGTCAGCTTTGACAAGTGAATGGGCTTTACTTAAAGGGTAGGGTAGATCGGGAGCTGTGGCAGTCAATTTCTTGCAAGGCTCAACAAGGAACAACTAACCTTGCAGCCTTACATAAAGATTGTCCAAAGTGAAAAGTTAAGTAAGCCTAATGCAATAGACAAACGCAAGGGCAAAGGTGGAAACCACAGTCCTGGAATAGAATTGTCGGTACTGCTAACAACCATGCACCAGCTGGATCACATCCATGAATCAGAATAAAATTCTCTGAATTAAGATAAATTGCAGGTGGTACTGTAAAATGAAGACCAAACCAAAGAACAGATGCTATTGTCATCCACTGTATGGGCCAGCCCAGAATAAGGTTAATGATTAATTAATGAACCAGATCCATCTTTGCTTAAAGCCTTAAACCCTCTTAAATTTTGTACTACTGGATTAATACCCTTCTTCACCATTTTTTTCTGATAAACCCGACTTACAAGTTTTTAGTTTCAAAGTCTTATTCTTAACATGTTCAACAATTCTTGCATAAAAGGAGAAAAGGGAACCCACCTTTCAGTGGCAGTGCCTAGATGTAAGGCGTCGTTTCAAGTGTGGTAATTAATGTTACAGACTAAACCTTAGTCCTCTCTTTTTAATTTGTAATTAAACGAAATCTCCAACACAAAGACTCAGATTGCGTACTCAGATTGCGTATTCACTGGGGTGGATGTGAGGCTAGAGGTAACAAGGACAGAAGGTTAGTTGTTACACAGTTCAAACTGTCGCTCTGAAATCTGAATGGAAATGTCAGAAGTTCGTTCTGTAGAATCAGATCCACAGAACAACAAAGACAGCAACAGCTAAGAAAGTGCAAAGCTTCGATGAAATCATCAGAGAAACCAGGGAAGTGATTAGGTTCTATGATCGATAAAAGTTAAAAAGAGAGCTGATTGTTATCAGTAGCAAAGCAGAGGGATTCTTCGGCTCTCAACAGTGAGTATCGTACATACCATCATCCGAATTTGGTGCTGGCACTGTAAATGATCTGTCAAGCACGACAATGACTGCCCGATTTTACACAGGCTGTCGACACTTCGTACTACTCACCAATTCAGAGCTTCTACCATGACAGTTTAAGGGCTATCTCGAAATTCAGAAGGGAGAAATTGATTGATCCCAGATGCAAGGACAAGGGTTAGTACAACGTTGAAACTTCTCCCCTTTCTTTAATGTGTAGATTGAGGAGAGGCAAAAGGACTTGGATGGAGCACAGAAACCGTTCAGTAAAAAGGCTGTTGGCACTTAATGAGCAAACAGCTAATAATGTTCTTGTGCTGTAGTTTCATCAAGGGAAAAAACAATGCACTGTCTACAAAGAAACTATTCTGCCAAAATGCATAAAATTGATGTAGAAAATATTGAACAAGATATAGATTTAGGATGGAAGGGGAGAGTTCTTATTACCAGTCGGGGGTGAGGGCTGCTGCCACTTTCTCTGCTCCACCTCTCTTGATCAGAGGTGTTAGTTACTCACCAGCCTATGGTAGAACGAATAGTGTTCACCATGTAGTGGCTGCATGCAGAGACATGTGGCTAGGACAGGAGGGGTGAAATAAAAGATACTAGAAGGCCACCACTGCTGCTTCCACCAGCTTCCCAGTGTCTTTATTTGATTACACCTCGGTGTAAGCATAGCAGAAGTACAACTTCCCTTCATGAAGAAGACTAGTTGCACATTTGCAGATTTCCATTGCCACAAGATTATCCTATCCACCTTGGCTTAAAAATGGGTCCTGGTTAGGCCTTCTTCAACAAGCAATACCTGTTAGTATATTACTTGTGTTGCATAAGGATAAGGTCCAGCATGCTACTAGTAGCAGATGAGAGAGCAAAAGGCAAAGCTCAAAGCAGGGTGCCCAAGTGTCAATCGTAGCAGTTCATCACTGTGCTGTTTCACTTCAAGAGGCTTTGGAATCTGGAGTACATTGCCACCATCTTTTGCTGATGCTGAAGCTTGAGTTGTTGAGCAGCAGGCACCAGCAGATGGCGGAAGCTGGTAAGGATTGATTGGCAGTGGAATAATACAGTCAAAGTGAATGCCTGCTGCAGGAGCATCCTGCCAGCGGCAGGCAGACGTGTGTTGGCAGCGAATTGGATTCTTGTACTTACTCCGCTGAGGCTGCCTGTAGCTTGTGCAGTATCAGCCAGCTATCTGTAGGAGTACTATTGTTCCGAGGCTAACAGAACTGGATGCGTGAATTGAGCTGGGTCGCTGGGATGCAGTATCGCTTCAGGTCCTCCACTGCAATGCAATAGCCTTTCAATAATAGCACAGGCTGAGAACGTAAAACATACTGTATGCAGGACAAAGTTGAATGTGAAACAGAAGAATTCGGGTTTACAGGACTATTGGTAAAAGGAACAATGAGGAAAATATATAAGGCTGCGTATGAACGGTAGTTGCCACATAACTGAAACTCAAATGCTGTATTTGGCACGGAACTGAAACTAAATACTTTTCATAGAGCAGCCAAAGTTCATGGAACCACAGAGTAACGTTTAACCATAATTTAGATCACCAATCATAGCATTGAGATATCCTGGCAGTAAAACACTCAAATTCTTACCCATTTGGATTTATAAACTCTTTCTTCCCATACTCCTTCCCCCACAATCTTTTCAGTGCACCAAGCCACAAGCAAAGAGTACTCCCCTTACTGAAAGTTGTAGCTTTTCTTGGACTCCGTGACACTCCGTACAGCTCCCATTTGAGTATCGTAACGGTGGTTCAGTCTCAGTCCAAAGAGAAGTGATCAAAAAGTTAAATCTCATGAAAGATATTTCATGGTTTAATTATGCAACATAAAGACAGATGAGTCCAATAGTCAATAGAACATGTGTAGGCAAAGTAGATAGATGCACGCCTACACCAAAAAAGTGATCTTTCTCCCTGCGGTCAATATAAAGCCCACTTTAAGAAAATGGAGCAATCTTTGGCCCCCCAGGTCTAAGACTCCAATGGACTATGGAGAGAGAAGAGCTATATGGTTCACTCAACCATCATAGCCTCAAGAAAAATATGGTATGGGAACATCAATGTCGAGTTGCTTCAGAAGTCCATGGAAAACCATTATTGATTGTTATATATCGTTTTACAAAGAAACTATCCATTTTTGCCTTTAGTCATAACTCAAATATCTCAAAAGGTTCAGGCGTTCAGCTGATTATATATGTATAGTGAGAAATGTTGATAATTCAAGTAGTGACTGCAGTGTAAATGTGAAGCTTCTGTATAAAATCAAGAACTTTATTGTCATATAGATCCTGCAACACATATTCACTTAGGACAAAAGACTAAAATCTCTTAAAAAATTATACCTGAACCAAATCAACCAAATGATACCACAGCAAACTCAACCCAATAGTGATGTACTGGCAAAGTAGGGAATGGAAGACTAATATAATAAGCCACCTATTGCGAAGGAAAAATAAAAGTAAAAGCAAATACTACAGTCAGATTCATAAAGTGGTGCATCGACAACCAAGAAAATAAACCATATTCGTAAGTCGAAGTGAAAAAAAAAAAGGATGACTCCTTTATTCTCCTTTATCATAAAACAAGTACGCGCAACCAAAAATGGATATGTTAGGAGGAAGCATCAGTTGGAGAAATCCAATTGAGATGCAAGCCACGAGAATATTGACGATCTGCGAAACATTGTACAAAATAAAGTAACAGACAAACACAAAAAGGACACAAAGGGAATAAGAAATTAACTTAGGCATGCAGGTAACATAACAACTATTCAGAATATTTCTAGAAAGAAATAAATAGTTCCCCAGAGTGCTTATATATATTACTCACCTACCAGGTTGTGTGACGGGCTTCTGCATATAATTACCACGGGTATACTTATCAGCTAGTACGATATCCTTCCTTTGGTCAGAGTAAATGCATTTACACATCATACAACCGCATGTATCTGATCATCAAGACACAAGTTTCAGAATCATGTTCCTGCTAAATACAATTACAATAATAAGGAAATGACAATCAGTCATATTGTTTTAAACTGATAATGTTTCAGTCATGTTCCTGCTAAAAGTATCCCCAGGGAACAGATTGCTCCAGCCCCAAGTACTGATAATGTATTTGATTTTAAAAAATCCACTAAATGTCACATACGTGTGCACAACCAAAAGTCCTTGCACTGAAAGCTTGATCAAAACAAAAGCAAACAGTGGTCATAGTTTCATAGAAGCTTTTTATCAAACACAGATAATGTATAGCATTAACTAATGCATTTAAACAGGGCAGCTCGGTTTCAGCAATATATAGAAGGAAACAATTGATTCGTGTAATCACAAAATAATATATACAATGAAAATCAGGTAGAAACTTACAAACCATAGGTAAAACCTGGTGTAAGAGAAACCTGCCACAGGATTTGCTCGATAGTATGTCTTAACAACATATCATCCTCGCCTTGTATGCTATTTCTTATCTATACATGTTTGTAGTGCAGCTCAACAAATTCTTACTAGATTTATTGCCAAATACAAAAATTCTAAGGTATTATCTGTTTGCTAATTCGTTTGGCACCAGTGGTTATAGTCTCGTGATAAGTCTATTGATCTGTTCCTGATATATGTTCACCTTTTCCTTCTTTGTTTTCAGACCATATGCTGCCCAAGTTAATCGCACTAGCTTAGACATTGATTAATGAGTACAGCCTATCCAATTTGTTTGTCCTTCTTTGTAGGATAGCAGTTTTGCACGATTCAGTATGGAGGCTACAACCCGTGAGGCTACAACCCCCCACGAACATAAAAATAACAAAATAATATGCATAAGTTGCCATAGCACAAAAGGCAAGCAAGTATTCCAAATTATCGGAATATGGGATGAACATATCTTTTCATAGCATATAAAACGAAAAGAACAAAGAGATGATAAGGACAATACTTTTCTTTTACCAAAGAAAGACACCACCTGCTTCCAGTTATTTCACGCAAACTTTAGAAACAAGTGACAGTTTCAATCTCATCAGCAGATCATGATGGTATATAACATGACCAGTATCTTGTTTCTCCATTGATGGATGAAATAATCAGATTGACTAAAGGCATCCAACAAATGAGACTTACAAGTTACAAGTGTTTGAAATGCATATTGTAGCACAGAGAATTAAACAGACAATACTTTACCATGATTAAGGCATGCATAACACTGGTACTACAAGAAAATATAGGATATATCAACAAAGAAAGAAAAGATTACGAGTACAGTAATACAGTTAACAACTGAACATGCATAAAGTGCCAACTATAAAATATGTACAATATGTTATATGTAGCTTTTCAGATGAAATATTCTTAACATACTAGCAAAACCCACGAAATGACTTAACCAAGAAAGTTGCGATGGTGTCCACCAAAACTGCAGCTGGGTGAGATGTTCCTGCGCTGATTTCCAAAGCTGCGCCCAAGGAGATTGGGATGCCCGATAAACGGGAGCATGTCTGAATCCCCACCAATCACCGGAAAGCCATGTGGACTATAAGGATTACCCCAGCCATAGTTAAAAAAAGGACTGGGCCTCTTCTGGCCCTTATTGTTAGAAACCTTCCAGGCTGCTCCAAACCTTTCCTTCCAGTTCCTGCCCACCTGAGAACTCTCACCTTGAGTATTGAACTCCATCTCACACTTCTTCTTCCAAAGATTATCATCTGCAGCAAGATCCCTCAATTCCTTGCACGTGCATTGAACCCTTGCAAGATCCACCCCAGGAACAAACTCCAGGACCTTTGCCTTGACATCACCTGGCAGCGCCATCAAGCACGGTGGCAAGCTCAAATTGTTCAGTTGACACAACGATATCATCAGAGGCAAGCACATCTCATCCTTCAGGACCCTCCACAGCTCATGAATTTCCCTCTCCTCTGCTGTGCTCACCTCATCACTATCCAAGTACAACAAAGGCGCAAGCTCCGGCAGCTCCAAGCACAACCTTCGCACCCCCGATGTTGCCCCAGGCACATGCCCATACACCATCATAAAATTCCCCATCAAGGAGTAGTTCAGCACTGCCACCATCCCCTCCTCAACCGCAGGTAACGCTTCTACAAGCTCTGGCAGGGTGTACTTCATCGATACGGGGACAAAAGAACCTGACGCCCAATTCTGTGGCAGCTGAAGGCAAGACCCCACCGGGTTTGCATAGAGGAAGCCGGCATCGAGCAAGACCGCATGCAGCGCCACGACAAGGCGACAGATGACGGTTCCATCCGCACCACCGACATTCTCCATCTCTCTCTTCGTAGCCCCGACGACGAGACTCGACTTGCTCTTGATCACGGCGAAGGCCTCCGCCATCACCACATCCGGTGGAGGATGATGCGGATCGGATGCGACAGGTAAGCCAGGATTCGTGCACAAAGCTTGCGGCATCGACGAGGAGCTACCAGACTCCACAGGAGATTTGGTCGGGTCAGCAGCTCCCGCGATCGAGGGGACATCAGGGTTAGGGTTACGGGGCAGGGGTTGGGCCTGTGGCTGCGGCTGCGGCGGAGGCGAGGGCGACGGGAGGGGGGAGAGCGTGAAGTAGAGGAGATCACCGGACGCGAGCCCGAGGGCCGGGAGGGTAGCGGAGGGGTCGGGGGTGAGGAGCTCCTCGGAGCGGTTGAGGGTGAGGCGCACCGACTCGGCGGGCACGGGCTGCGCCGCGGACAGCTTGGTGGCGAGGAAGGCCTTGACGTCGGAGAGCGTGGCCGTGTCCGGCAGCTGCACGCGGTGGGTCTCGGCGGCGCCGCCGGCGCCGCCGCGCTGGTCCATGGATCGCAACCGAAGCTTCATGGCTCCTACTTTCGTGGAATCGTGGGGAATTTTTGCGAGTTGGATGGGCAGAGGCTGAAGCCGTGTCTACCCGAGATATGTCATCGGTATCTCAATGATATATGACATATAGAACCCTCATGAGTCAATGATACGTGGGTTAGGATGGCATATCTTAAATGTTGTAAAATTATAATGGAATGGTTACAATTTTCCCAATAATGGTTCTGAAGAGAGGAGGCAACCGTAGCTTTGGGCCGTAGGGTTACGTACGGGCTAGCTGATCTGATGGGCCGAATGGCCCATTTATGAAGCTAATGACTTCGGCTATAGGAATAAGTTCACTTTAGGTCTTAGTCTATGTCTGAA
The DNA here is from genome assembly GCF_000147395.1 of Oryza glaberrima. Taxonomy (NCBI): domain Eukaryota; kingdom Viridiplantae; phylum Streptophyta; class Magnoliopsida; order Poales; family Poaceae; genus Oryza; species Oryza glaberrima. The sequence goes on from NC_068328.1 coordinate 6,641,168, forward strand.
ATTCGTTCCTTAACAACAAAACTTGATAACGCAACCTCCAATTTACAACACCAGCCAAACGAGGTCGCTCGGCACTACTTTTTTGTCCCCAGATTTGATTGACGTGTGGCACTTACGTTGCTTTTTTAACTAGAGGCTGGTTTGGTTTGAGGCCTAAATTAGGCTTACCAATATTTAGCAATTTCAATAGTGTATAGTGTCTATTTGGTTTAAAGTCAAATTTTGGCATGCCTAAGAAAATAGGCCATTTGAATAGTGAATTTAGGCTATTTTGGCTTCAATCCAAACACAATTTTGCCTTACCAAAATTAGTCATGCCAAAACTTGCTAAAATTTAGCACTAATAAAATTTGGTAAGGTCTATTTAGGCCACAAACCAAACCAACCCTAGGTCTTCATCCAACATGGTATGTTTTGTATATTTTTTATATTCAATTTTGCTATTTTTTTTGGGATCAAACTATCACGTAAGCGTCACGTAAATGCCAAGTGCGATGAAGACATAGTCAAAGAACCTACGTAGGCACCACGTCAACTAAAATCGAAGACAGTATTATCGAGGGATCTCGTTTGCATTACTTTTATAAGTTAGAGGACGAGTTGTATATTTTTATATAGTTTTGGTTAAGGACGAAAATCAGACTATACGCTAAATTGAGGGAACTAAAGGGAACTTGTTCCTCGGCTATACCAGCCAAACAGTGATGGGCTTTCAAGCCGGGTTCTTCTGTTTTCGGTCATGACAAACGGGGGCCCCTCTCGAAACAGAAAAAAGGAAAAAAGTTTTACTGGAAAAAAAAGGAAGAGATGAAACTTTGTGTCAAGTCACTGAATCTGTCCAGCGCGAGAAGGACATTGATAGACGTGTGGTGCGACGTGAAGCAGAAGGATAAACCTTCGTTTCTCACGAGCAACGCCAAAGGCAGAGGTAATCAAAGTGGTTGACCGTCTGGTCGCTGGCGGACCCAGACGCCATCTCGCCCGCGAGCAAACGCTTTTACGCATGGCGACACGGTTGGCGTACACGTACGGCTGGCGTACACGTACGGCTGACGTGCATCATGCATCACAGGCTGTGTTTATGTTTCCTCAGCCTCGATAGGACGAGCCAGGTAAATATGCAAATCTAAGCTCGATTAACCGGGCACCCCCGAGTTTTTGGTACGGTGTCAAAGTTTTCAGATCGTACTACTACTACTATAGTGCGGGCATAGAGATGCCAACTATTGATGACCGAACTGGTGACACGTGATTGTCTCAGTTTTTGGGGCAGATTTCAATTGCCACGGAACGAGCAGGAACTGTGAAGACAGACGAGGCACTCTTGAATCAATCACCGAACAAACAAAACGCTGTTCCCCCCTGTGAAAATCACGACTCCCGTTGCAACCCTCACACAACCGTGTTGTTGCAACTTGCAAAAATCCTGCCGCGACAAAACAGGCGGGGGGCGCAGCAAGACGACACCGCGCTCTGTCTGCTGACGGCGAGCACGCTGCCCTGCCATGCTGCTACCACCCCTCGCGCGGCAAACAAAAAACGCGCGTTCGAACCAAACCAACCCGCCTCGCTTCGCTTGTCACCTCGCGAGCGGCTACAAACGCCAACGACGAAACGGAACACCGCGACCGTGTGCCCGCGCCCGCCCATCACATGACATGCGTGCAACCACACGCCCGCGCGATCGAGACGATGACCCCCCCCCCCCCCCCCCCCCCCGACCCCGCCACCACCGCACCCACGCGCCTGCTCGAGCGAGCGGCGCGGGGCCCGTCGCCCCGCCGCCCGCCTGACGCCGGGGCCGAGCAAGCACATGGTTCGCTAGGAGGACGCACGGTACGGGTGACTGTGCGGCGCTGCGAGCCTGCGACTGCGACTCTGCGAGCGAGCAACATGGTTCGCTAGGGAGGAAGCTGTACATCTGCTTTTGGCTAAATTCGACTTGGCGCTTGCTGGATCTCGGGCGGCTGTCGCCTGTCGGCACAGGCTGTCGCGTAAGGAGAGGCAAAGGCAATTGCAAGCAAGCGCCAAAGGCAAAGGGGGGGAGATAGTGCGCGTCACTGTTGCGGGGTATCGCCCGCTCTCGGTTTGCAGCCAATGTACAAGGGTCAAACGCCTCCCTGTGCCGCCACGACACTGACATGGTAAAAGAGACCGCCAAGATTCCGGTACATGCCATCATTGGCATCATTGCGGCACAACGTGCTGCAACTCCGACTCCCCTAAGCCCCTTATCCTCATGCAACGACGTACGTACAGCGCGAAAAAAAAATATACGAAGAGAGTGTAAACGATGGGGAACCCCTCAGCTTATAAGCAAATCGCAAAATTTAAATTTTAAAACTCTAAATTTTAAAGTAATTTTACAATCTTTTTCAGCATTTTACTTTTAAATTGCTATAAACATACATAAGTATCGTTTATTATTTACTTTTCAAGTTATTGATAATCTGTTATGGTTTATAATAAACCTAATCAAAACGATAACTATGTCAGTCTCATCTTCAACAATAAGTTGTTGCGGTTTATATTACCTGTGTCCCAGCAACCAAAATAGGATGAAAATGTATCTAGACATGAGGCGGGCCTTAGATTGTTACATTATGAGAGGGTGGAAGTAATTAACATAAGCAAAACGAGGACTGTGTCAGCCTAGTCTCACCTTCACAGGCCATGCCATCATGAAGCTGTAGGCTGGGACATGGAAACATTGCCGTGGGAATCTGCAGGAGAAACCCTTTGGAATGATTGGGGCTGGAATGTAGGAAGCCTTGTGGCAACGTTCCCCAACCAAAAAGAAGGGAATGTTTATGATTCTCGTCGCCATCATGAAGAGATGCCGTGCCATGCAGAGAAAGCAAAAGAATGCAACACGAGAGAGAGAGACAGAGAGCTGGGACGACGACTCCGGTCAAAAGATCATACCTGCAGTGAATTCCCCACGACCCCACTGATTACAAAACCAACTTAACTGATGAATGAATGAATGAACGAACGAAACGAACCAGCAGAGAGACACCATCTCAGCTCTCACTGAACCTTTTCCTTTTAATGCCACAGCCAGATTTCGTGTTAAAAGCCATACATTCCTGATTTCGTGTTAAAAAGCCATACATTCCAACCAAATTTCCCCAAAAAAAAGAGGCTCAAAAGAAGCAAAGAACACTACCGGTCTAACACTAAAGGTCTACTACTACTACCAGTGGATGCTCTAGAGATTTGGATTTTGCTTGAATGTCCTACCTATGGGTTTACTGGTTAAACACTTACACCACCAGCCTAGTGCTTACCATCATAACCAAGTATGCTACTCCAGGCTTCCAGCTAATTTAAGTACCATAAGCACCTGATTGCTGCTGATCTTGCTTTAGTTTACAAAAAGAGCCGATCAAAAGCAAGATCGAGCAAGCAGCAACATGGCTCTAATTAAGCATCTGTCCAGGCTGCAAAAACAGGGAGATGAGCAATGGCACTCGGCGGCCTCATCACGTGAGCTGCGGCCGGCGCCGGCATCGGCATCCAGGGGTTCATGGCGGCGAGGCTGACGGCGGTGGGATGATGCTTGGCGTAGAGCATGGCGAGGCCAAGCCTCTCAGGGCTCCCCTCCCTCGAGTTGCTCAGGCTAGTCACCAGCGAAGACGAGTTCGAGAAGTTGATGCCACTGATCTTCCCTCCCGGGACATCGATCTCGTCAGCTGCCGCCGACTCGACGTCGAACCCGACAATGCCGTGGAGAGCCGAGTGCGCGTCACCCATGAAGCCCTTCTGAAGATCTGCCGTTGCTTCGGTGCACGCTGCAGCTTCCTGCTGCTGTGATCCATGGAGCACCATTCTCCAGTCGGTGCCCGTGACAGTAGCAGCGCTCGCTTCCTCGGTCGCACCGAGCTCGCGGCCTATTGGCACATGGTCCGGCGCTGCCTCGATCGCCTTCACCTTACGCGCTGCCTCACCAGGCAGCAGCGAGCTGCTCTCCATGATCTTGTCCACGTCGTACCTTGTGATGTCAAAGTTCGTCACCGCGTTCAGGCCACGGAACTTGATGGCAGCAATGTCGTATGCCTCTGCTGCTTCTTCTTGAGTGCCTGTATTGCATAAAAATAGATTAACCAATGGAAACGCTCCGTTGTAATAAGGCCATCTTGTTTATACATCCAAAAACCAATGTAGATCCTACTGCAAAGTACAATTTACAATCTGGTTATTTTTGCATCATGATAATGATATCTTTTAGTCCAAAGGAGAGTTAAAACAGTCAACTGATTGCTTTGTTCAGAGGTCACAGCCTTATGAAAAGAACAACCATCTGGAAAAGCAAAGAATGATCAGGAAAGAAATGCATCAACGATGTACAGTACTCCAAGACAACACTAGAGATTAGCAGTAAAAGCTGCTGATTGATGTCTACTACTAACTTCTTTGGCAAATCTACTTTGACAAGACAATTTCCATAGATCATCGATAGTCACATCCCAAAGGAACGCTAGTTAGTTAATGTTAGTGCTAAAAGCTGCAATGACTTATGGTTATGGTGCATTACTTTGTGAAAGCGTTTAGATTCTAAGATCAAATAGAGTACACTGTCTTTCTTACTGAAAGTGCCGAGATACAAGTCCTTGTTGCCAGCAACCCTGCCAATCCGAGCTTGCCATCTTCCATGCTGGTGATGCCTGCAATGCAGTTAACATTTAACACAGTGAGATTGTATCTTGATGCGAATGTGTTCTTGAAATAATTATCAAGAAAAATGCATATGCTTGTTCAGCACAAAATGAAACACCTTGTTACTCCCCGGTAGATGGAAGCACCGCGAGAGAACCCGCTGCTTCTCCTGTGAGCAGGAACAGCTTGTTAGTACATATAGTTTTTTAAAAAAACAGCTTGTTACTAGTACATATCAATCTGATAATAATCTAATCATAGAATTCAGGCAAAATGAGCATGCTGCCGACCTTCTCAAGTGCGCAACATATTCTTGCCTTGTCATCCTTTCCATCTCCTCGATCTCATCTCGGTAGTTTTCTAACTGCCAAACACGATAAATTAGTCCACATTACAGAAAATGGATACTCCAATCAAAGTCCCATATCCCACCGTACTACACGGTTTCATCATCCATACCGGGAAATTTATATGCGTAGATAGCCCCCAGTATTTCAGCGCAGCCAGATCATAAGCCCTCGCAGCTTTATCTTCAGTGTCATAACCACCTAACGAACACGAAGAAAAAGGTCAGCAACAGATACAAAATATAAGTACAATGAGAACAAAGAAATTGTAAGGGGCAACAGTTACCTAGATATACTGCAAGCGATCAAATTTCGGTCATGGTAACGCCCAATATGATGAAATATAAAAATCAGAATGACATTGTCAACAAGATTTTTAAGATGAACAAATTTTGATGTTGTAGTAGTACTAGATGTTCAAGGTTCAACCTTGCCTTCCCTTCCTTGTCTGTCCATCCTTTTTGCAACTGTTATCCCAGAGGTGGGCTTCATATCTTCCAGTCCACCTGTGCCTGCTCCAGTGAATCAAACACACACAAACCTTCGTCATTCAATATAAAAAGGGTTAAATGATTTGCTCAAAAACAAAAGAGTAGGTGCCTCATCAATACAAGGAACTGAAGAGGCATCAGATGTAACAGGGCCACCCCAAGCCATAATCTTGTGCAAAGGACCAAAATAAGAGGTACTTCTAGAGAATAAATCCAACCATTGCAGCGTTATGCATTAAACTGATTATTAGTAGTAGTAATCAAGAAACAGTAGACGCCCCACTGACTAACAAGAGCAGCAGAGCCGTAAGAAGGAATGAAGAACTCATCAATGCTGGAAACTAGTACTATTACTACTAGTATAGTAGGAGTGACAACAAGAAATGGCAACCGAGCAATAACTGATTTAGCTCAAAAACAGCAATGTACAAGTGTGTACTAACCAAACTATCAAATGCCACATAGAAGAGACCACACATGCCTATCAGTAGATAGAACTAAAAACACATTAAGCCAACTAGTCAGTACAAGAACCATGGCAAGAACAGTTTTTTTTTTTTCTCTTTTTTTCAGATAACAAGGAAGGAACCTTCCGGCCTCTACACCCTATGTGCAAACAGCTCACAGATGATGACCTGATGATACATGATGCACACAAAAGCTGAATCTTTGTAAGCAGATTACCTGGTGACGCCCCTATACTGCGATGTCCTCTGCCCAAACGTGTCAATGGACTTCCGGTGAACAGGCTGCTTTTGGCCCCCTTTCCCGGTGCCCCTCTTCTTCCCGACACGCTGCTCGCCACCGTCATTACTGTTGCTTCCCTGGCCATCACCAGCAGCAGCAGCTGCAGCGACCACCGCCATCTGCTGATGCTGCTGGGGAGCTGCACTGACGCAGCTGCTGGACTGGGACCCTGGGCTCATGGAGAGGCTGAGCGGCTGCGGCATCTCCTGGTTGCCGTAGCAGGCGCCGTAGCTGGTGACGAGGAAGTTCTTGGCCGCCGCCATTGCGTCCTCCATTGGCGCCGTTGCGGCCTCTTGCAGCATCTCTGCTTCCGTCAATGGCTGGTAGTTGTAGGGGACTAGCTGGTGGTGCTGGTAGGCCGCCCTGCTTGCATCCTCTGCTTCTTGGCCCTGGCTATAGTAGGTGGCCGGGTCATGGCCACTGCCATTGCCACACCCCAAGAAGTCCTCGAGCTTTGGCGATGACGACGACATCATGCCTACTTCACACCAAGAAGATCAATGTCAGAGACAAAGATTATATAAATCGATCGAGAGAGAAGGGAGAGGTGAACAGTGACCTTCCATGATGCAGAGGGAGCCATCGGACTTGATAGGCATGACAGGGAGGTGCGAGTAGTAGACGCCGGCGGTGCTGGTCCCGTCTCCGTAGGCGCCGCCGACGTAGTAGTAGCCAGGTGAAGGAGCGACCATCTGTGCTGCAGGAGGGGAGAAGAGGAAGTTGCAGGTCGTGGCGCTGTCGGGAGGAGACGACATGGCTCCGGCAGCAGCAGCAGCAGCAGCAGGTGGATGATGATGATGATGATGATGAGCAGCAGTCGATGGCTCAGAGGAGGACGGCACCTCCATGGCCGGCATGTGCGGGGAGAGCGAGAAGCCTAACCAGTTGCTGCTGCCGCCGCCGCTGGCCATTTGCTCGCACCAACCATGCACACGCTCGCTCGCTGCCAGCCTCTCGTGCCGTTCTTGCGTTGCTCTCTCGGCTCGCAGTCGCCGCGCGCTAGCTCGCTACTTCTACATCCATGCAAGGTGCACGACGAGGAAGATGAGAGAGGGGACCCGGTGAGCTGAGCAGAAAAAAACTGCAAAAGGAATGAGAGGGCCAAAGCAAAAAAGCGGTGGATAAGTAGCAGCAGCAGTAGTAGTAGCCGTAATGCAACGCGAGGATACGATACAAAATCTAGAGCAGTTTGTTCTTGGCCTCTCCCACGATAGCTATCCACTCCATAGGGATCTGTGAGCTGAGCTCTCTTGCATGACATGAAGCCACGAACACCACTGGTACTCCTAGCTGCTTAACCCCCTCTCCTTTTCTTATCGAGGCAATTAAGCACCATGCTGTTCAAAGCACACAAGCACAAACAAGCACCCCCATAAAGATGCAAGAATTTAATTGTGAAGTTGCCATTGGACAGGATGGCCAGGACTTCCTCTCTCTGTTCCACCATATGCTACTGCTGCCTAGACGATGTAGCTGGATGCTGCCCAGAGTGGCTGAAAGAAGGCTGCTTTTGCCACAGACTTCATGGACATTGGAGAGAGAGAGAGAGAGAGAGACAAGGGGAGAGTGTATCTAACAGAGATTGAAACGGCAGGACAACTGTACAAGGAGCCAGTCACTTCGCAACAGTAACAGCTAGCTTAGCTGGGCTGCACTGCTTGTGTCGCAAATGCGAGCAAAGCCCGCGAGCGAACGAACGAATCAAGCCCGCCTATTAATTATCTTAACCGGAGTACTGCTATTCAATTTAGCACACTGCTTCACTGAAACAATGCTCAACTTGGACGTGTTCTAGAAAGCTCAAAAAGAGCAAGATTGGCACGTATTAGCGGCGGTTGATACGTGCATTAGTTAATCGCGCTTCACCTCTGATCAACCGGAAGAACAAGGCATGCATGTAATAAACACTTGTGCTTTGTCAAGGTATTACTACTAGTATTATACACTAGTGTGCTGTGTGCGTTTGTTTTTGGCTTGGAGTTTGGTCAAAGAAGCACAGCGCAAGGCAGCCATGCAGACAAAGAATGCCTGTGCTGTGCGTTTGTGTGGGTCTTTGGTAGCCAGCCTTCACATATGTTCCAGGAATGATGAGGAAAGGGCCCCAAAGTCACCCACTGTTGGCATGATAAAAGCCAGCCCGGCTTCACTTTTGCCCAAGCCAAACATTCTGATTCCATACGGATCGCTTAAAATTTAGGAGGGAAATCAGTGCACGCAATTGCCATAAAGAGGAAACAGCATTTGTCTTCTTCTTTCTCCCTGAAAGTGTGCTTCTTGATCTGAATATACAAAAATTCACTGCAATGCAGTAGGAGTAGTAGTAGGAGTATTCAATATTGAAGAAATTGTTGTGAATTTTCAAAAGAGAGAGAGAGAGAAGAAGAAGAAATTGTTTTGTGATTCGATGTCACCAGACCTCCTGTTGTTGTTCGGGGGTGAAGGGCCGGTTTGGAACGTGGATCTGGCTATGACGGCAGAGAAGCAGTGTGCCAACAGTGTTCTGTGGCGGATGGGACAGAAATCTACAGAGACAATGTAGCAATGCAATGTAGCAATACTCTTGAGTTTATTGTGCATCCATGTATGTATAGCATGCAGCGTCGTTACTGTATCTATCCTTATGGGCAATCGGATCGGATTTCAATAAAACGGCTAGGACGAGTTCCTGGTATATTTGTGCACTGTTCTTCCTCCTGCAATTTGAACCCTACCACGAATGATTATTGCCTGCAATTTTGAACTCTATTGCTAATGACGACTCACTCTCTCCCGAAAACAATCAAATCCTATGGATGAATCTAAATAGATTTGATTTTTTTTTTACAGAGGGAGTATTGCCTGACTCCGCAATATCCTTTGGTGCATTGCACTACCTTCATCACCGTTCCCAACAACATACTCCTATTTAATACTATATTAAGGTCACTTCTGTACAATACTATATATTAAGGTCATCCCCAACTCAGAAACTATCAAGTAGTTCCATATTACCGTATCATATAAACACCATGTATAGAAACTATATATCCAATGGATGCAGGGCCGGAAATAGGCATGGGGCAGCTAGGGCTTGAGCCCCATGCCTAGTTCCATGATTCCCATTGTAATCTTGAAAAATACCATGTAATTCTGAAAATATTTGACTTCCCGTTAATTCAGCCCCACACGTGTAGATTTTCTGGCTCCGCCACTGAATGGATGGTGCCTTCAAATAAAATTCTTATCCAATCACCTCTGTTCTCTCTCCTTTTATCCACCTATCCATTTGTTTTTATTCTTGATTCTTGTGTATAGATGATATCTTGCATGAGAATGATTTCTTCATCTTTTTACATCTATCGTCATTAACTCTCTTATCTCATCGGATTTTTGCTATGTGACAATGTATTTAACGGTATGGACACTAGATGACATGGATGGTTAGGGATGGCCTAAGAAGTTTTAGAGTTGAACACGATTATTGAGAAATTATGTATAATTAAATGGGGATGAGTTATGATTGGTTGAGAAGTAGAGATATATAAGAAAAGTGAATGGTGAAAGGTTGTTATTGATTGGAAAAAGAATGTTGGTGTAGAAGTTGTTGTATTTTGAAATAAATTATAAGTGCTATAAGTTGTTATATTTTAGGACAGAGGAAATACTAGACAGATAAGATGGTACTATAAATAGATAGTGCTCTTAGTAGTACTAGAAGTAAGCATTAAGGGCTTCTTAGGAATACATCATCATTCTAAAAACACATGAATAAGAAAAAGGATTGCAATATTGTGGCGGTTGGACCCTATGAGAAATAAAATCACATGCTTGTACATAACATATGTTTGGATGGCTCCTAGAAAAAAATATAGGAATTTTAAGATTGCGTACTACTTTAGTTTTTAGGGAAATTAATGTATTACTTTGATTGAGTAAGATAAAGAGAGTGAAAGAGAGATGTTACTTTGGAATTTTTATAGGAAACGGATAACATGAGGTTGGACCCATGTTTAAAATCCTTTGAAATTAGAGCATAGGAAATGAATTCCAAAGGACTTTGCCAAACCAAATTCTACAAAACAAACAACTTCCCTAGAAAAAAATTCCTAAGATTTTTTCATCTGAAAATCCTTCAATAATCCAAAGGAAACCCTAACAACACAAGTGATACAATTGTGCAATGCATATAGGCTCAGTGAAGTTTTGGGTTGCCATCGGTTGGCCAATTACCGATAATAGCGATGAAAAATAATTTATGATTAAAATATTTACATATGTGTTTTTAGTGACTTAAACGTTAATGTTGAAAAGAAACTGTGATGAAAAAAATAAAATTAACTAAAAAAGTAAGTTTTAAGATTTAAATTTTGTTAAGGGAAAAATATGGCCCTTGAATTAATGTGCTTGGTACTATTTCGAAGAATTTGAGAAGTCTTCTATCGCTGCCCTCGAAGCTGGGAAGTGAGGTGTTAGTGTAACAGAGGGCCTATTTAGGAGAGCTTAAGATTATGAGAAGTAGCTGGTTGGTATCTAGCTTTTGAGAATCTGGAAAAGCTGATTTTTTTAGCTTCTGGCTAGCTTCTTACAATCTAAGTGTGTGTTTAGTTCACGCCAAAATTGGAAATTTGGTTGAAATTGGAACGATATGACAGAAAAGTTGGAAGTTTGTGTGTAGAAAAGTTTGGATGTGATGAAAAAGTTAGAAGTTTGAAGAAAAACTTTGGATATAAACTCGGCCTAAATCAAAAGCTGAACCGTTTGGGCAGCTTCTAATTAAAGCTATAAATCCCTAAAAAGAAAAGATGTAAATCCCTTGGTAGTACCGTACAGTGCTAGACTACTAGAAGAGTACGTGCTGAACTCAGGCCCAAGGCCCTATTTGGAAGATTAGCTCAGGGTTAATTTTGAGAGCTAATGTTTAGTCATGAATTAGTAGGCTAAACATTAGCCTAGGGTGACATGTTTGGATCCATGGGCTAATTCAAGGATAAAATGTGGAGAGAGAGTAGAAAGATAGGAGAGGGAAGGAGAGAGAGCTGCTTTTTGATGGTTCCAACACAAAATTAGCCCCATTAGCACCCCTTGGAGGGGGTAATGTTTTGAGGGAGGCTAATTCATATTAGCTCAAAATTAGTCCACCTGTTTGGATCCTTGAGAGCAAGTTTAATAGTATAGGCCACTACTGGCTCCAATTCATCTATAACCAATCTAATAGCTAATTCATACAATAGTTGCTTACTATACTATTCATATATGGTCTCACCTGTCATACACATACTGTGTCTTGGAGTCCGTGCTGCAGCTGGCTACAAATCTGTAGCCCGCTGCTCTTCTCTCTCATCTTTTATCTTATTAGAATATGTTTATAGCTAGCTAATAGTCTGCTATTATACCTGCTTTGAGGGCTAATTTAATGCTAAAAGGTCAAGGCTAAACATTAGCCCATAAAACCTAGCACGGCCCAAGTTGCCGTCGCCGTAACGAGCTGCATGCCGGCATGCCGCACCATGATGAACTCGTCGGATGCATGGCAGCTTCAGCCTTCAGATCATGCCCTACGTACGATCGTACTGCTGCATACCCAGCCCAGCTGCCCAAGCCTACGCAGTAGTGCACCCAAGAAACCACCGGATCGATCGGTCGATCCGTTGCGCTTTGCCCGCGAAAACAAAAGTTGCCTGCGCAAGCATGCATGCTTGCTTGGCTGATTGCTGCTAGCTGCCGCATCATCCTCTCTCCCTGATGGAAGCACGCAGCAAAGGTTTCAAACGCGAGCGCTAGCGCGCTGGTCCCTCGAGGAGCAGCATGGGCGTGGCAATGGCGGAGGGCCCCTCGTCTCGCCAAGGGAAAAAAGGGAGGAGAATGTGCCTAGCTTCTTGTCCCGGGAACCACCGAACCAGCAGTGACCAGTAGTAGCTGGATAAGTTCTCCTATCCTCCTCCCAGCTGTGTTGCGTTTAGTGTATAGTTTTAGTTAGTTCGGGCCGGACACGCAGCAGGAGCCAGGAGGTCGAATAATCTCTCTCGTTGTCCTCCTGCGCAATGATGGTGTTGATTTGCTGCTACCAAATCAATCACTTTGTTCTTCGGCTGGCCAGCTGTTTGTGGTTTCTTCGGATTTGTGATAGGCCCCATGGAGATTGGAGAGAGGAATGTCCCCTACCAGAGATGTTCCTTTTCCTTCTCTTTTTCTAGGCTCCCTCATGCCCGACATTCTTTTGTGGGTCACATTTAAACAGTTCGATTCCATATACTGTAATAAATTTTGGGACTGGCTATGGAAAATTTGCAAGTAAATCACCAATCTCAATCAATTTTAAACGGCAGTATAACCTTATCTTTCCTCTGCACTCCTCGTTCTCCTATCAAAGTGACACCTCCTCGTCCAGTGTTACAGTCTCACTTGCGTAGCACGCTCTCCCCCCTCCCCCTAATCAGCACCGACGAGGCTCTGTTGGCCATTCTCCTTCTTTTCCCCTCTCCCCACCTCTCCTCCTCTCTAAGTTGGGTGGCGATGATGTGCCTAGCGCCCTAGCACCACCATCACCCCCACCTACCACCCTCCTTCAACTGCGCAATTCCCGCATCATCCCCACCGTCTATCCATGCTTGCCAGCTGTCAGAGCTCAAGCTTCAATAACAGGTAGAAGCACAACCCCCTAGATTCGGCAAGGGAGCAGGTGTACGGACATAAGTTCGCGATGGGGTGAAATGGATGGAGGCAAGCACTTTATACAAGTTCAAGCCGCACGAAAGCGTAATACCATATTCTCGAGTTATTCTCTCAATCTTTTTTGCCAATCTTACAAGGTGTGCAAAGTTTTCTTTCTCTAGCTAGCCCTGTCGGATACTGATTTGGAATCAGACCCCCCATCCTTGCGGAGTTGCGGGCATTGGTTCTTCCCGAATCTAGATACTACGTTGATCGTCACTTACAAATGGAGCCCACATAGGGGAATCATGTAAGAGGAGTATTTTCATATGCTGTCATATGGGGGTTGTGCTGGACCCCCTAAGAGCTCCCCTAGAGAAGATGGCGATGGCGCTTGCATGCAGTGGGGTCGCACAACCGCCTCGTCCTCGTGTCAGTGCATGGCTTGGAGTTGGTAACGTGTGTTGACGTTGGGCAGAGGCATGCCCATTTGGGGGAAGGGGGGGGGGGGCTCGACGAGGTGACATAGCAGTCAACCATGTCGCGTGCTAGCCCATACCCTTGGGTTTTTAGGAGTAATGATGGCTTGTTCATGGTCGGTATGCGCCATCTTGTCATCCGTTGCTCTTCACGCATGCCCGTTCAATTTGTATCCTTCGCATTAAATGTGAGATCACCGTGAGACGTGAGGAAAATGATGGTTCAGGTCGTATCATCGTTATGGACTTATGGTGCACTAGGGGACCCGAGTAACGAGCAGAAAACCAAGCTCGGGGCCATGAGCTTGGGGCGCACCTAGTTGGACCAAGAGACAAAGCCTTAGTCTACTGGTGACTAGCGGGATGCAGTACCGCGTGACCTGTTCCAGAGATCTTTGATGGCCCGAGTAATCAGAGGTGGGGACCCGGGTTCCCACTTCTCCGGCAATCGTCCACTATAAGTACCATCCTTGACAGCCATTCCTTCAAACTTTTTCCTACTCCGACCACAATCCTAATCCACAAGTCATCTGTTGATTTTGGAGTGTCGCTACTGTTGAAGAAAAGGAGTTAGTTGGAGAAGGAGCCAACTACAAATCTTGAGACATGTCCTATAGTCCAAAAGTGTAAATCCAATAAATATTGCATTGGCTATTGTGCGAAACCGCAAGCCAGCTCTTCCAAACTTGTTTAGCGAAGGGCGAAGGCACATACCCTAATCAATACTATGACGAATTGCATAATTTTCAGCAAAAGTATTATTTCAACGCGGGCCATATGTCAAAATTGGATTAACCTCTACGGGTGAAGTAGAGTTTTTTCTCCTTTTTTTGGGCGAAGTAGAGGCGTTGTTGGTAATGGTAGGTGTTTAAAGATGACTGCATTAGAGCAAACGTTTCTAACAGAAGAAAATATGAGGCAAACTGTCCACACCTTACATTTTTCTTTTCTCAAATAAGAAGCGAGAAGAAGAAGATAACTGACTTGGCCAGCGCAGCGTCGAGCCGTCGACGCCGCCACTGTTGCGGCGTACAACGTTCGCCACCAACGCCATCGATCCGATCCCCTCTGTACTCCCATGGGGCGTAGTACGTCGTTACGGCTGTCCTGCCTGTCTGCGGTCTGCCCCTCCCGACGCGAGGGCCTCGATCCCAAGCACCGCCGCCGCCACATGCCGCGCTGGATGTTTGGTTAAAATCAGATGGCGATAGATTTTTGTGGATCCGATTTGGGTTTGCCGTGGAAGATGAATCGGGCGGTTAGAGTACGGACGGCTCTGTTTACGTCAGACGGAAAACGGACTTTACATTTACGTTTCAGAACTATTTAAGTATATGATGAGTTAATCCTATATATTTATATAGATAATTATCTATTTCTCTTCACACCTAGCACGACCAGTAACAAGGGAAGGCATAGGAAGAAGCTCCAACTGTCCTACTGTCTGCTTGCGCCTCCCTGCCAATGCGAAATGTCAATCAAATTCAACTCGCCCACGTACGAAGGTCCTAGTATTTCCGAGCTAAGTATTCTGAGAAATAATGCATGAGAATCTAGCTTTTAGTTAGTTTCTGGTTTATTTTCTATATTTTAATATTTTATAGCCACAGTTTACGTGAGAATATGTATTATTTCTTATAAATAAGGATTGTTTGTGAAGCTACATCAAGCGAAAACTCTCAAAACAAAAACTTACTTCCTCCGTTCTAAAACATAAGCATTTTTAACATAGTATCAAGTCAACCATTTTTAACTTTAACTATTAATAGCAATAATATAAAAAAGATCAATCATGTAAAATAGATGTTACTAGATTTATCGTTAATTAAACTATTATAATATGCAACTTTTTTTATGGCTGGATGAGTAAATTGTATTCTCTCACTTGTTCAAAGACTTAAGAGCACCTAGGTTTTCACTTTTTTAAAGAGAATAATACTTCCTCCGTTTCACAATGTAAGTCTAAAGAGAAGGAGCAGAAAACTAAAGGGCATATTAGTTTTACAAGACGATCGAGGATGTTTTGTCATCGTTATACCTCGGTGGTTCGATGTTGGCTCACGAGTTAACCAGGTTAACCGGGCCAGGGAAGACTCCAGGGAGGCGGCAGCAAGAAACGAGGCTATGCACTTGCAGGTTCGTTCAGCAAATCTCTCTGGTTGGCTCTCCTGGATAGGGCAAGCCCGTCATAAATAGCATAAGTACCAAAAATTCTCTGCAGATGGGAGGAAATGCGTATCGATGTGCGTACGCATCTACTAGTACGAGTACTCCTACAGTCCTACTCCGTCTACAGCAGCGTCGGCTCAGTCCTGCTGTCTGGTGAGGCCGCAGGCGACAAGTGAAGACGACAAAATTCTACCTGTAGCTCCCATGTTTCGCTGTAGCCGCATACATAGCCATAGGCGCACAGCCAGTATAGTACTCCTCCGTAGTGGAGTGGAGTACACTAGTACTATGTCAACTGGTGTTTGTTTCTTTGAAGGCGTCACGTGTTCTTTTAGAGAGAGAGAGGAGGGCACCTGGCCATTTTACAGACCTGGAACTCTTTACAGAGCATTTTTACAGTTTTTTTTTAGAACTGCATTTTTACAGTTGATCGACTAGTTTGGCGTACTGTGGCCGGCCATTTTAGTTCACCCCCAACTATCCCTAACTTCTAACTTTCTATCACATCACATTACATCCAAAACTTTCATACACATATAAGCTTTTAACTTTTTTTACAAAATTCCAACTTTTCCTAAACTTTCAACTTTTTTCACGAACTAAACACACAGCCTGTGTAGAGGGTAGACGTGTAGTGCTACAGTACATGGAGTCCTATGCTTATACACCGCATTGAAGTCGATCTGCATTCATGCATATAGCATAGCTCCTATAAGAGCAAACCGGAATTCAGGCTTTTCTATGCCTACTGGAATGGCATGCAATGTTTACGCTTATTTGAAACACCCCACGGTTTCATTATATATATATGACATACGGAGTAATCTCTAATACACAAAACTAAGCTATGGGCTCATTCGGCATGGAGGAAATGTGAAGGAAAAAATGAAAGATTGATACTAGTTCCTTTGAATTAGCTACTAATAGATGCATTCGTTTTAAATGATTGGCTATCTTGATTTTCATAGGAACATTATTCTCTATCTATAATTTTATAGAAAAAAGAGTCCACTTTAGCCTCTTTCTTGTAACTCGTAAGCATCTTGTGCATGAAAAACAAGAATCATGTGTTTTTGTTATTCATACCTTTTTTAAGCATTTTTTGTTGGCTATATTTTGAAATGGCTAACTTAATGGCTAGTCTTTTGTATATGCTCTAATGTTATGTCAGATATTTCTATTTCACGTGACTAAATATTTTCAGTTTTAAAGATAAATATTTAAGTGTGGTTGTTTTTTAAAAATAATACAATAATATATTCACAAAAGATGAGAAATCCATAGACCATCCTAAAATGTTTGAATGGTTGTGTATATCTGAAATTCAGGGTATTCATCAATTTTGGCGGTTTGGTCAGAAAAACCAAACCAACCCAGAAATACCGGTTCATATGGTTTGGTTTCAACGGGTTTGACGGGTTAAACCGTAGAAAGTTTCTTTCTTCCGGCGTACGTGAAAGAAGGGGATCAAGCATAAGAACAGCAACACAGCCATGGCTGTCCTTCCAAGCTCAACAGCAGCCGATTGCACCATGGCTCGTATAGCCTTTCCATGCGATGGAGGCAGGCAGGCAACAAGCAGGACACCAACACGCCAGCGGCGGCGGCGATCTAGCGATTGTTTCCTCCTCGGATGGGAGCCGCCGTTTGGCTGCCTCGGCGTCATCGCCAGCATCGGCGCTACCGGCACCAACGTCTACGGTGTTGTGCACTTATGTGCGAGCTAAATAGCCGGTGCTATTGCTTGGTTTCCTCGATCACGCAGATGCCTTCTCGCCATGGCGTCTTGCTGCCGCGGAAGCTCAGCGCAGGTTCGGAGGGGGAAGGACGAGACACAGGTTCAACGGGTTACGCCGGTTCCAAACCAACCCGTGAATAAATGGAAAAACGGTTTGGGTTGGTTTGGTTTCACGGGTTGAACGGTTTGTGCCCAAACCGTGAACAGGCTGATTTGAAATACAAGTAAATGAAAACATATTAGTTAGCCACTGCTCAACTATATTAAGAGGCCATCACTACGTACCTCACTGTAATTCTTGTAAATATTCACGTACGAGTACATAAATTAAATCGGTGTACCTTTAGCATATAAGATACATGTTCTATTTGTCGCTGACAACACGCTAAATCCCAAATTGAGAGATGTCGATCCCAACAGTAAGGCCCCCTTTGAATCACAGGAATGAAAAAACGGGGGAATAGGAAAAACATAGGATTCTGATAGGAATACAAGTATAAAACAGAGGATTGCAAAACACAGGAAAAACATAGGAATGACCGTTTGATTGAGCCGCAGGAAAAACACAGGAATTTGAGAAGAGAGAAAGACTCAAAGGATTCTTAACATGAGGTAGAACCTCATGTTAAATTTCCTTCAAAATTTGCATGGGAAGAGGCATTCCATAGGAATTTTATAGGATTCCATAGGATTCATTCCTTTGATTCGAAGGGCTATATAGGAAAAATTCCTATAGGAATTAAATCCTTTAAAATTCCTATGAATTTCCTTTGAATCAAAGGGGGCCTAAGACTGTAATAAGAGGGAGGTGGATCACTCGTGTACGGGGTGGGGCATTACGCAAAGACGCAGCGTGTTGTGCGCCGCGTACAGTCTATATATGCACGGCCCGTATTTTGCACGTCGTTAGTAGTCGCCTTGAATTTCATGGCTACTACAGAAGTAGTAGGAGCCTACAACACGCACGCAGCCTCTTTCTCTCTCACGGTTCTCGGTTGTGCAGAACATCGCACGCAAACGGCGAGGAGCAAATGTAGGCTCCTCACTATGGACAGGCCGGTTTGTCACATTCACTATGGACGGCAGGCCGGCCGACTGCCTGCATGTGGTTCTCGATGGTCCAGTCCCCATGGCCCGCGAGGTACTCATGTGGTTCTCGAGGATGAGCAAGTCTTCATGACGCCCTCATCGATCTCACATGGTTCAGACCTTGGAACTGTAACCGAAGAAAAAGAGACAGGCATAGGATGGCATGGCAGGGCCTAGCTTAGCGTCATTGCATTAAGCTCCTCCGGTAGCTGCAGGCTCTACAGCCACATAAGACCGATAGCTCCATGCTCCTCCGGTAGCTCCCGAGTAGGGATGAAAACGGTACGAAAACGGACGGAAACCATCTTTATCGTTTTCGTTTTCATTTTTTTTTCGGAATCTGAATCAGAATTGGAAACCCCGGATATTATCGAAACCGAAAATGGCGCAAAAACGAACCGGTGCAAATACAGTAACAAAAATTTATCGGAATAAAAAGCCCCTTAAACTGATAAATCCAATTCTCAAGTCTCAACGGTCAACAATTCATCATAAAACACAATCATATAAGTCCAATTGTTAAGTCTCAACAGTACAACACAAAACACAATCTATGGAATAAATTATTTATGTTTAAAAGAGTAATGCTGTTGATAAATTCCAATGCAGAAAAACAAATATTCTTATGTTACTTCAGATTTGCATAGCAAATATTTTTTTTTAAAAAAAAAAAGCCAAACACCATGGTATTCACTATTCAATGCTTAGAAAAAGAATCCAGGGTATTTCAGTCACAAAATTTTTGGAAAGTTTCCGACCGATTCTGAGTTCCGACGGAAACTGCCCTTATCATTTTTTATTCAGTTTCCGAGAAATTATTTCCTGAAAATAGGTCAGAATACAGAAAGTTTTCGTACCATTTTCACCCCTACTCCCGAGTGGAATTAGGGATGGCAATTTTACCCACGGGTCCGGGTATCCGCGAATACCCGGCCCGATGGGCATGGGCATGGGTGTAATATTTTGCCCGTGGCCATGCCCGCTCGAGACCCAAGAACATAGCAGACAGCAGCCGGGCATTGTTTTTTGCCCACGGATAATCCATACCCGACCCGATACATATGTATTTGCTAATTTTGGCCCATCTCTTATTCCTCATACCCTTTTCTCTTGGCCCACTAACCAGGGACATATATATATACTCAACTAATAGAAACCCTAACCTAATTCCCCACTCCCTTCTCCTACCTCAATCCCCACGGCGGCTGGTGGCGCACGGCGCAGGCGGCGTCGCACGACGGCAGTGGTGGCGCATGGTGCAGGCGGGCCCGATATGCCCGTGCCCGTGCTCAATGGGCATGGGCACATGCATAGGATTTTGCCTGATAGACCTTGTGAGCATGGGTTGGGCGCGGGCACATGGGTCTCCGGTCAGGCATGGAATCGCTCTACCCATGCCCTACCCGACCTGTTGCTATTCCTAGGTGGAATACTCCGTCCGTCCTAAATTAAATGTAGTAGTAATTTGTAGGCTTCGGTTTTTCTTTTTTCTTTCCTTTTTGGTTTGTTTTTTCTGGGTTTTTGCTGAGGCTCTACAGCCACATCAAGACCGGCCTGGCCGCAGGCAGTATCAGGCTGTGTTGCCCTGTTTCCAACTTTCCAAGTAGGAGTACTGTGTGATGACAAAATTAAATGGCACAAAAGATGTTTTATACTGCAAATGACTGCAAGTAGGCTGTGTTTGGAAGCTTGGGTTCCCAATTCCTCTCCATCATATTCCGCGCGCACACTTTTCAAATTGCTAAACGGTGCGTTTTTTACAAAAAAGTTTCTATGCGAAAATTGCTTAAAAAATCATATTGATCCATTTTTGAAAAAAAAGCTAATACTTAGCCCTAATGGACCGCTCCGTTTTTCGTGCGCACTGTCCATGTTGGGACCAGATGATTCGGAACATAGCCCTAGTATGCTAGTATGCAAGCAGTACTGTTACGCTTATCAACCAAAATTTGTATTTTCAACCTTAAATTTAGAGTTGATTTTAGAGTTTTTTTCATCATAGTTTATTTTTAACATTTGTTTTTAGATCTTTTTTAAGAACACATATATATAAGAGTTTTATTTAAAAATTATTTTTAATTTACAAATATATCGTTTTGATTCTTTTTCTCCTATATGTGAAATGATGGGGCTAGACGTTTTCACGAGTACTCCAGCATTCGTTTTCTCTGCGAGCTGCCGAGCTCTGATGGAGTAGGCTCACATAACCAGGCATGTCTAATGCGCAAACGCTCGCTAGCGGCGAACCTAGCGAACAGAAAACAAGATCTCTCTATATATAAAGTTTATATATTCAAAGTCCATATATATAAAGTTTATATATATATAATCTCTCTATATAGAAAGTCTATGTATAGAAATTTTCCAAGGATATTATTCATTTAAAAAATTCCATGTTAGTATTTTGTTATTTCTGCACTAAACTTTCTAGCTATGATGTAATTTCTATGTAAAGTTTACATATATAAAGTATCACGGTATATAGAAAGTTTCCATGGAAATTATTTATATATAGAAAATTTCTGTTAAGAAGATATAAAAAAATACTGTGTATAACGAAAAAAGAAATCTAAGAAATAAACATAAGTGAAAGAAAAAAAAACAGAAATACTTGATACTTGCAACGGATTAAAGAAGAATCACGTAAAAGAAGAGAAAAAAATGAAAATGGGAGAAAATGGCGTGTCCTCCTATTTCGCGTGTCCCTTCCGACTGATTTGCCGGATTATAATCGCGAACGTTGGTGCACTACACTTTTCGCACATAACCAGCCTACCGGACTACCACAATGCATGCAGGATGCAGCGCGTTTTGCCAGTCCGGTATGTCGTCCTCGCATATTCGAACCTCGTGGACCGCAGCGTAGCAGTCTACGCCGTATGAGTACCTCGCGGGTCCAGTCCTAAGAAGGATCTCCCTCCTCATCCTAGTTATAGTTTAATTTATTTATTTTTAACTTGGATAAGTTGAATATAAGTATTTTTAACTATGAAATTGGATAATTGTCTGTTCAAATTCATAGCTAAAAGTTACTATATTTTTAAACATAGAAAGTATTAATTTATCTTATTAAATATTTTTTTAAAAAAATCATAATCATTTAAATGATATGTAAACCATGAAAGGATGTCATTTGAGAGTTTATAATCCACTCTCACTATTAGTCTACTACTCCCTCCGTCCATGAATAGAAAAGATTTTCTCCATCCAATTTATCCTAAAATATAAGGGGTTTTAGAATCTCAAGTACTATATTCTTCACCGACCAACTTTTATACTAATTTATTCCTGCATGATCTATTTTTATACTAATTTCTTCTCCCACCTACTAACTTTTATACTACTTTATTTTTTTCACCCATCACATGTCCTTTTACTATTTTCTTAGTTCTTAAAAAAATATATAATCCATTATATTCACTGACGGATGAAGGACTAGACAAAACAACCCTTCACTTTTTCACGAAGTATATACTTCCACCACATCAGCACAGGCAGGCTGCCAATTCTCAGTCTCCCAAGCTGCGGTCCGGGATAGCCCAACCCAATGCGGTGGGAGGCCGGTACCCGGGCTGCATGTGGGCAAAAGGAGTAGCCAGACAACTAGGCCTTATGGGTTTGTTTGTGCGGGCCTCGTAAATTGCCGCGTGGCCCACCCAGCGTGATAGGCCGTGAACAGCGATGGCTAGTACTCCTGAAGGCTGAAGATCCACCAGATGTATATCCGCCAGGCATCCACAGATCCACTTGATGTATCTTGGTACCTTGTACTCCAGTACTTTGGGACTTTGGGCAAACTTGGTCAATTTCTGAACGGTAGAATTCCTTTTACTATTGTCTTGTCTTTTTTTTTCTAACCCCACTAAAGTGAAATATCAAATTCCGATTAATGAAGCTGTACACATAAGACTATACACGACGATATATGAGTTCTACTAAAAGAAAAAGCCATAACATTTTTAATAATTAAACACCAGTCTAAAAGACATGGATAGCATTATCAATAAAAAATCTTATCGGTGAATCTCTATTCATAGGTGACGAAAGTCTACACAATCTTTGTCTCTTCAACAACAGCTTGTAAGATGCATGTAGTCGTTAACTCCATATCCTTCTTCAATCGAATTAACCCTGTCCTCCATATCGAGGAATGGAAGTCTTGGTATTGTGGATAAAATCTACTAACCATGAAGACCTCCTTACCTTGAACCTGGATGATCATTTCCCAAATTTTGAAATTAAACTTGAAGTTGAAAACAGACTCTGAAATTATCGCTTGATCGTTCTGCAAATCAATTCACGTGCACATCACCATTAATGACTGACATCGAATCGAAGCGGAAGATCTCATCGGAGAGTAACTGAATTACGGATAGCATCTCTCCTCGCAAGGAGGGAGAACTAACGTCTCGCCCAAAGCATGCACATGTCGCAAAACGATTATTTTTTGGGAATACGCGAGGGGCGCATCTTTGTATTAAGAAGGAATAAAAGTATTTACAGTGCGGGCTGAAAACTCAAAAAAAGAAGGGGACAAGATACAGGAGGGGGAAGAGGAAGAAAACAAAAGCCTAATCTCCTAACTGATTTGGAGACCTTAGCTTTCACCCGACATAGGAATCACCATGGCCGGTATTGCGGCTCTAGCCAACCGCCAAAGATCCGCTTCGCCCGTAATGGCCCTAGCAATTTCCGCCCATGTGCTGCTCTTTTGGTTGAAGACCCGATTGTTTCTTTCCTTCCAAATCGTCCATGCTACCAAAGTTGCAATGGTGTCAAATCCTCGACGATGCTCCTTTGCCATTCTTTTGCGACTGTCACACAGCCAGGAATGAAAAGAGTGCTCGTTGAGAGGTAGACACTCAGAATGACCAATAGGTGAAAGAGCAATCCACCATAGCCGGCGAGACTTCGGGCAAGCGTCCAATAAGTGATCAATCGTCTCATCACATTGATCGCAAAGAAGGCAGCGAGCCGGGTGTGACAGCCCTCAACTCCGAAGGCGATCCGCTGTCCAACAACGATTGAGGGCGACCAGCCACAAGAAGTACCGATAGCGAGGAGGCGCTAGAGACTTCCAAATTGGCTTGTGCTCGAGGTTGGTTCTTTCCAAGAAGAGAAGATGATACGCCGAGCGTGCGGAGTAAATCCCCAAACTCTCCCAACGCCAAGAGATCGTGTCCGGTCCCTCCCCAAGCTGAACCGATCGAAGAAGGTCCCAAAGCTTGAGATATTCCAGTATTGCCTGGATCCCCAGCGCCGCAGAGATGTCTCGAATCCACCTCTTGTCTTGCAAAGCCTCAACCACCGTTCGCCTGTTCCGGAACCGAGCGGGAACAGCTGCGTAGACAGCTGGCGCGAGTGGCCGAATTGAAGAGCCCTGTAGCCAGCAATCCTCCCAGAACAGTACCAACTTCCCATCGCCCACTGAGCAAACCATAGAAATCGAGACAAGGTTGCGTTCCTTCTGCGAAATTGGGATGTTCAGTCCCTGCCATGGCTTATCTGGTGAGGTTCTTTGTTGCCAGAGCCATCGCGACCTCAAGGCCATACCCAATCTCTCGAGATCGAGGATGAAACGATTATGCATTGAATATGGATGGAGAAACAACATAGGCGATCATACAACAAGGGACTCGGAACGCTATAGTATGGGAGACATGTCCTTTGAAGTGGCACCGGCACCAACAATCTAACAGGAGGAGGAGTCAGCAATGTAAAGTAGGTCGAGGCGGCCACTGCGGCAACAACCCGAAACATCACCATAGTGCTACGGGGTTGTGGTTTCATCGATCGGTGATGTTGGCGAAACTACCCGTTGTCATCGTATCCATCCACACGTTCCTCAACCAGACGTGCGATCCCCGAACTCTCCCAACGCCAAGAGATCGTGTCCGGTCCCTCCCCAAGTTGAACCGATCGAAGAAGGTCCTAAAGCTTGAGATATTCCAGTATTGCCTGGATCCCCAGCGCCGCAGAGATGTCTCGAATCCACCTCTTGTCTTGCAAAGCCTCAACCACCGTTCGCCTATTCCGGAACCGAGCGGGAACAGCTGCGTAGACAGCCGGCGCGAGTGGCCGAATTGAAGAGCCCTGTAGCCAGCAATCCTCCCAGAACAGTACCAACTTCCCATCGCCCACTGAGCAAACCATAGAAATCGAGACAAGGTTGCGTTCCTTCTGCGAAATTGGGATGTTCAGTCCCTGCCATGGCTTATCTGGTGAGGTTCTTTGTTGTCAGAGCCATCGCGACCTAAAGGCCATACCCAATCTCTCGAGATCGAGGATGAAACGATTATGCATTGAACATGGATGGAGAAACAACATAGGCGATCATACAACAAGGGACTCGGAACGCTATAGTATAGGAGACATGTCCTTTGAAGTGGCACCGGCACCAACATTCTAACAGGAGGAGGAGTCAGCAATGTAAAGTAGGTCGAGGCGGCCACTGCGGCAACAACCTGAAACATCACCATAGTGCTACGGGGTTGTGGTTTCATTGATCGGTGATGTTGGCGAAACTACCCGTTGTCATCGTATCCATCCACACGTTCCTCAACCGGACGACGCTAGGCCATCGATAATTTGTGGCTAGCCGCTACTAATGGCTACCACATAGAAGACACGCGACGGTGAAAGCCCCATAGCCACCTTCCTTACGCCTGCACCGTGGTGGTACGCTTAGGCGGCAGCTAGGGTTTTCTCCCCTTAGTATTTGGAAAAATTGTAGTGTACAGTGATAATAAAACAAAAATGATTATTGATAACAGTACGATACAATCCTTAATGACAAGAATCAAACACCACTGATTGTTTAGATTGAAGCTATTTGTTATCCAACCAAAATTTTAACAACTTTAACAGTATTGTATAATATTTGGTTTGATGAAAAAGTTTGCCTATACTAATAAATATTCTACTCTAACAAATTTAGTAGTTATTCCAAAACTTTTAAAGAAAAACTGGCCTCAAACTAAACTAGCCCGAATCCCTCTAACATGACAAAATAAAGGAAGAAAACGAAAACAATAAACCTGTCACCATTTACCACAGCCGAAAACCGCTTTCGTGTGCTCCTGTATTGTATCCCCACCGCCTAGTATCAGCGTCACAGTACGTACAACTTGCCCCGACATTCTTTTCGATC